>NC_067475.1:74837264-75137264 GCF_947179515.1 Apodemus sylvaticus
CAAGAGAAGCAAGAGACAGATAGCAACACATTACTCTGTTTTAATTTTCAAATTTTATTTTTTACACAAGGCAACTTAAATGGAAGCAAGCAAGGTGTAGAGAGGGGTAAAGGGCACAAGAAATTGCATTTGGGGAACAATCTCAGGGGCTAGTATTGTTTCTCAAGAACAGTTTCCCAGAATTGTCTCTCATAATCTCAGGGAAAAACTGCCTATTGCTTCAGGAACTTGGCACAGTAAATCGATCATGAGGAGGTGAAGTGGAAAGGAGTTTATATGATAACCTAATCACAGGTGAGCTCTGTTTGTTCTAGCCCACTTAGGTGAGATCTGCATGTACTGACCATCTAGCTACTTGGATAAATTTTAAGCTAGTATTTTTCCTTATAAAAGCAGGCTAGAAATGGCTGAAAGGAGGGGGCTTTGAGATCTAACTGGCTCCTGGAAAGTAAGAGGTATCAGAATACTAGCAATTGCAACAGGATTGAAACATACAAAATAAATGGCGGAATGAAAGGGTCAGCTCAGGAACTTTGGAAAGTCCATGGAACACTTGTATTTCCAGGAAGGGAGAGACTAAAGACCACATTACCTTCCTCAGACCACAGGGAAGTCCCTGCATCTTGGAGAGTCCCAGAGTTATTCTGAGACCATTGCGCCCCTACCTCATTCTCTAACTACCAACTAGTTTTAGGAGTTACACTGTTCTGCCAAGCACATTGTGCCTAAGGACTGATGCCCTGATGACTGTATAAAGGACCTCTGCACAGGCTGTGCAGGTTGTGAGTGGTCACTCTCTCTCCTTGTGCAGGGTGACCCCAGCCTGCTGGATTAAATAAAATTCCTCTTGCTTCTTGGCTTGAGTCCCATCTCCACGTTGTTCACTCGGGGCTCTTCAATAATTTAAAGCTCCTCAGAATCTTACACAAACACAGGAGAAAGGAAAATTATTATTGCTTCAATGGAGATTCAACTGAGTATATACCAATCAAACCTAAGTGCAGGCTTGGGCTAGATTTGGTTGAATGGGGAAGAAGGATCTAGGAGGTGTTTTGAGATTGGAAACTACGGTCAGAATATTTTATAGAAAACACAACTTGTGATACATACGGAAAGAAAAGAAAGGAAGAAAAGAAAGAGTCCTGTCTACATACACACACAAAAGAAAAAACAACAACAACAAAAGTTTATTGACTGCAAATGTTCTTTCTCTGCATATCCAACCATCCCCAGCTATCTAGGTTGTATGCTATTCTGTCCCAGTTGAATATATATATTTCTTTGGTATGTATATGTGTATATGAAATAAAGTAAAATAAAATAATTAAAATAAAATAAAATAAAATATTGGATAGATAGACATGATGCCTGTTATTTAAGATGCTCAATTTAATCAACAATATTTGTTTTATTTTATTTTGTAAATATTTATTTATTTATGTTTTATTCATATGAGTACACTGCAGCTGTCTTCAGACACATGCCATAAGACTGCATCATATCCCATGACAGATGGTAGTGAGTAAGCATGTGGTTACTGGGAATTAAACACAGTACCTATGGAAAAGGAATCAGTGCTCATATTTGTTGAGCCATCTCTCCAGCACTTCACAAGTGTTATTTTATTAAGCATTAAACATGAAATAGAAATTCCAAACCATGTAAATATTGTCCAGGTTTGTCCTTATCTCCCTGAGCTTGCAGATTGTTTGAGGCTAGGTGAGAGTGATCAAATGAGAGTCTTCCTCTTTCTGTTAGGGTATGTTATCAGCTCCATCATCAATTCCAAAGACGTCAGTATGAGCCTATTGTTTGGTTCAGTGAGTTGCCCAAGATAGAGCAAATATGGACCTGAGAGTTCAGTTAATTCATACATTCACACTGAAATCATCACTCACTGATTTCATGCTGAAGATTTGCCTCTGGAGAGATATCACACAGCAGTTAAGACCACCAGGCCAGTGAAAATAGTTCAAAGACCAGCAGGAAGTGGCAGATACCTGCCCCAGCTCTTTTCTACACCTCTCCTCACCCCCACACACAGAGAGAAGGATGTGTGGGGTGAGAGGACGCAGAGGAGTTGAGATAGAATTTAGGTAACTCAAAATTTATTTTATTGAGTATGTGGTAGAAGAGGGAAAATGTGTCAAAAGGGAGGGTCAGCAGGCCATTTTCA
Source organism: Apodemus sylvaticus (assembly GCF_947179515.1). Lineage (NCBI taxonomy): Eukaryota > Metazoa > Chordata > Mammalia > Rodentia > Muridae > Apodemus > Apodemus sylvaticus. Next base: position 74,839,441 of record NC_067475.1, read on the forward strand.
CATGCTGGGATGATCCAAGTCTTGAAAATATGGAAAATCAGACCCTGGTAAATGTAATCTCAGTCTTTTATCAAAAGACTATTTCTGGCCTCCTTTCTGATTTCCCCCACTGGAGTCTTTGAGCCCTGCACAGATAGAAAGAAAGAGAAACCACTGTCACATCAGTGAGTTAGTGAGTGAGTAAGTGAGTGAGTAAGTGAGTGAGTAAGTGAGTGAGTGACTGAGTGAGTGACCCAAAAAACTGGAAAAGCAAAACAAACCATCAAACAATCAATCAAAACCAATAAAAAGTCTCTGAAATTTGGCATAGCAAAACAAAGCAAAGCAAGCTCACATACATTCCACAACAGATGATAGCCTGAGTTTCCTACCTGGCTAGAGGGAGAGTGATGTCCCTGATCATTTTTGGAAGACCTTTAAAACATGTTAATTTTATTATTTCTTAATTTATTTTTTAAATGTTTTATTTTTTCCCCATCAAGGGATTCCACTCCAAGGACAAATGTACTCATAGGAAATTTTCACACAAAAAGGAATATTCACCTCGAGAGACCTTAATCAGATATGCTTGTTTATACATTGTGACAGTTCACAAGACTGGGAAGATGAAAGTTAGTGTTCAGGTAAAAAACAGGTGTTATCCAGGAAGGTGCACGGATGCAAAGACTTATTTATTTTATTAAGCAGTGACTGCTTAATAAAGAGAAGGAGAAGCCCTTTAAGGAGAAACTGTCATGTACAATTCTGGCAATGTTCCCATGTTTTAAAGTACATGGAATTTGGCAATTATCTATCATTGGCATCATCATAAATGCGATTCCTCTTAGTTACTGTGAGCATATTCCCTATTTTTGCATCTTATTTTGGCCCTAAAACTTTATGAGACATAAAAGGCTTAAAACTGCTACTTCTCTTTCCAAGGCTCTAATAGTTTCTGTCCTCAACCAAAATGGAGAAGTGCATATATCAGAAACTTGATTTTGTGCCTTTACCTTGGCATAATTAGTTGGCCAGGGTTTGAAGGTCATTACAGAAATGTCAGTAGTCAATAAATATCCCAATCTTATCATCTATTATCCACACCATAAAGTCAGAACTGCCTTAAGTGATTATAGTATTTTACCTGATCTGAATTTTAGTACTGACAAAGATACCAGTCCATAATTATACCATAATGTGAGAAAAATAAATAAGGCAATGGAAATACTTGTGAAATTCTCTCTCCGTCTTAGAGATGGTACCTCTACAAATGTCTTGATGTAAAATCGATTTGTACATTTTTGAATCATAAATCTTTAGGAGCACAAGTACACCTATGTGAGTCTGTCTGCTTTCTCTTAATATGTTATATCCTTGGAAGGAACAAAACACAACAGTGTATAATATTTGTGACTTTTGCTTGGAATATAAAAAAAATAACCTTATCTCACCAGTAAATCAGCAGCTGCATTGCAAAGAGAAAGACCTAGACGTCCCCATTTTAATTTTGTTTACTTCCCATCATTGAAAGACTCATACCACGATAATGGCTGATAGCTGAATTGTTCTACCTCAGTGAGAGGCACTACATGATTTTCATATTATGAACAATCACTAGCTTTATCTGTTTCTTTTGAATCAGGGCTAAAATAAAGGTGCATATTAATTGCTATGAGTTTTTAATTCAATTTTTAATCACTTCATAGAAAGCCAATGTTGGCACAGCTAAAATATATTTTATTTTTATTTTTTGGTTAAGAAAGAAACCTAGGACATTTGCCCTCATAAATGATAGAGAGCATATCTATGCAGTGCAAGAAATATCTTCCAAACATTGTCCCATTGCTCCTAAGAAGGCTATGACCTTTTGTGAATCAATGAATACCCAAATTCAATTTCTGGCTTCTTGACTGAGTTTTGGTTTTGGTCAATTCATGCTTTTTACAAATTTCTCTTTGTTGTGTTTTAACCAATTCATACTCCAGTGTATAATTGTACCACAGCTTTTTTAAAAATCTGTTAATGAGCGAATCTAGGTTGGTTTTATTATAGATAAAGACATAACAAACATAATAGGGCAAGTATTCTTAGAGTAGTGTGGAACACAATTTGAGAATGTCTACATAGTGGTATATGTGCATCTTCACATAGATTGGTTGCCAACTCACTAAAGAATGGCCATTTTGACTCCTGTTAGATGTATAACTTTTTATAAGCAACAGTAATGGAGGAATGTTCCCCTTGCTCAATGCCCATCAGCAATATCAATCATTTGTCTGTTGACCATAGTCATTTTAAGAAGTGCAAAATGAAACACAAAGAAGTTTTAATTTGCATTTTTCTGATGGAAAAGGATGCCAAAGTTGTCTTCATCCCTCAGCCATTTGAGCTTCTTTGATTGAAAATTATCTGTATAGATATGTATAGCAATCATTAATTAGAATATTTGACTTCTTGATATATCGCTTCTTGACATCTTCCTTTAGTTGACCATTATTCTTACATTGAGTGTGCAATTTGTGAAATTCTTTTCCCTTTCTATATCTAGGCTTCCTCTTTCTCTGTTTGATACTGCCCTTTGCCTTATACAACCTTTCAATATTATGAGGTCCCACTTGGTAATTTTTCATCTTAGTGCATTTTGTGTCACTTAGTTGTTTCCTATGCCAATGATTTTGAGAGTATCCTACACTCTTTATTTGATCAAGTTCAGTCTATCTAATTTTATGTTAAGCTCTTTAATCTACATGGTCTTCAGTCTTGTGCAAGGCAATAATTATACATCGAGTTGTACTTTTCTCTTCACAAATATCATCTATGAGTAAAAATATTTGTTGAAGACGCTATGTTTTTCCAGTGTGAATTTGTGGTTTCTTAATAAAAATCATGTGTGCATTGATGCATGAATTTCTGTGGCTTTATTGGGTTCTATTGATCAACCTATTTGTTTTTATACCAGTACTACAGAGGTGTTATTAATATAGCTATGTAGTAAAACTTGAAATCCTGAAAAATGAGACCTTAAGCAGCTCTTTTAATTATCAAGGAAGCCATGTGTTTCCACATGAAGAAGAAAATGATCCTTTCAAAGTGTGTGAGAATTTGCACAGTAATTCTGATGACTAGGATTGATGTGAATCTGTAATTTGCTTTTGGTAGGAGGGAAGTTATGATATATGTTAATCCTAATGATCCAAAAGCACACTTTGTCCCATATTATGATTTCTCCTTTAATGACTATCTGAGTCATAATCTAGTTTCTACAGGCATAATTGCTATTCCAGTTCACACACTCATGAGGAGTGAAGAAAAAAACCTTGTCTCCCCACCCAACCATCTGTTCTCCTTTGTTTTCATAATTAGTGCCATAATAGTTGTACTGAAAATGATTTGCCAAAATAATTTTCGTTTGCATTTTCCAAACAGGAAACTATGTCACGATCTTAAAGTACACCTTGCATACTTTTTATATTTCTTCATTGAGAATTATCATTTGCATTTTTAATCCTCTTTTTCTTGGGGGGTGTTTCTTTTGTTGTTGGTTATGTCTTAATGTCTTCTAGGTCACAGATACTGCTAATATGTTCAGCAAAATTTTCTCCAACACTGCATGCTTTGTCTTCATCCAGATATTGTCATACATTGTTGCACAGGTATTTCATTTTTATTTCCCGAAGTTCCACTTGTAAAATGTTGGCATTATTTATTGATCAACCAGAGTTTTTTTTTTTTTTTCATATTCTCTTTGCTTATCCTCATATCTCGGAGGTGTTATTCTAATCATTTCCTCTAACAGATTAGAGTTTATGGTATAGCATTAACATCTCTAACCTCTTGTAATGACTATGGAGCAGTAGTGCAGATAAGCACTTAATTCTTCTACATGCAGTTATCCAGTATTCTTGCACCATTTGAAAAACACACCTGTTTACTCTATTAACATTTTTAGCAGCTTCTGAAAAGTAGGGACATCCACAGAAAGACCTACAGAGTCAACAATTCTGGGCCCAGTCAGACTCACAGATACTTGCCCATTATCCAACGAGCATTCATGCACTGAAATTAAGAACCTAAGCATATGCAGCAACTAGAAAGATGGTCTTCATGACTGTCTGGTAACTATTACATCATGAGCCATCACTGATTCTGTTGCCTGCCTTTTGATTACTTTCTCCTAACCAGGCTGCATTTTCTTTACTCAGAATGGAAGGGTGTACCTATTGCTATCCATGGGTTTGACGTGGGCAGGGTTTTCCTCTTCCCTAAAAGAGGTATAGGTAGATTCACAGTATGTGTTTATGAAGGAGAGGTTTGGAAAACAGGATGTATGTTGTCAGTCATCAGTGTGAAAATATAAGCCAAATAATTAATTAAAAATTCTGTTAAAATTATAACCAGGATTTGAGAGGCTGAGGGCTAGATAAATAAATTAAACCAGTGTCTGCTCTTCCTGAAGACCTGGGGTCACATATGACAGCTAAAAACCGTTTGTAATTCAAGTTTCTGGGGGATCCAATGCTTCTTTTGGTCCCCGTGAGCACTGAAAGCACATGACACATAGATATATAACTAGGCAAAGCACATACATAAAATAGATTAAATATCAAAAATTAGGTCAATAACATAGTTTCAGGAAATCCAGGTCTAAATCTTCTTCTCTGTTTCATTGACATGCATATTGGTTTTATGCCAGATGGATAAATAGGTAAAGAGATAAATAAGTCAAGATAGATAGATAGATAGATAGATAGATAGATAGATAGATAGATAGATAGATATAGATATAGAGATAGATAGATAGATAGATAAATAATAGATAGATGAGAGATGAGAGAGAGAGACAGACAGAGAGACAGACAGAGAAATAGAGACAGAGAGAGACAGAGAGATAGACAAAAAGAGAAGCAGGAAATTCAGTCCTTCCCCAAGAGCTTCGTCGTCAGGGTCACTGCATTATTCACTTGTGAGTCAGTCTTTCCCTAGGAAATTCAGTCATAAGTCCATGCATGACTGGCTTATAAATACTAGCCTCCACCTCCTTTACCAAGAACTCTGTGTGTCTCCTCACTTTTGTTAAGTGAGTAGCAGATTCTACATTTTGCCATTTGTTTATTTTATTTTATTTTATTTTATTTTATTTATTTTATTTTATTTTATTTTTGTCTACACCTAACTTTCTTCCATCTGGAAGGCCTTTCAATTGAAAATGAATGGTTTGTTGATTTATTTAAATTTTCTAATATTCTTGTGCTACTAAAAGTTTACTTTTGTACATATTCTAAGTGCCCTTTTTTATATGTTACTAATGAGCTTTCTCAACAACTTTGTTAAAAATGACTTTCTTTTTATTCGATGTTCTTCACATCCTTTAGAGGCTTACTTGCCAAAAGAGAGGTCCAGGAATAATGGATGTTCATTTTTCTCCCCACAGCTTTCATATTTCCATTTTCCAAACAGTATAATATGAACCAAGGTTTGTCCATAATGGAACACAAGATAATGTACATCATCAACCTAATCAAAACTTACTCGGTGCGAAGGGGAATTCATGACTCTCTGAATAAAGAAGAAATGAGAAGGTTTTTGAAAATGGAAGCACCATTTTTCAGTAGTTTGGTAAGGTTCCTTCTGAAAAGTGGAGAATATGGTCTCCAATATTCAAATAAACAGTTTAATATCTTTCAGTTCATGATCAAGTAGCAGTTGTTCACTGTTGTGCTCATACTTAGATATTGATCCTTAGGAAACTGCATGTTGACTATATTCTCAGACTCCTTATTCTAGATAGATTTATGTAGCCTTCTACTAAAGACAGTGATACACAAAATAAAAACACCATAAATTCAATGTATTAAATGCCTGGATGACTGACAGTATGTTTATTTTGTTTCTTTTATTGCTTTTTTGTTTTTGAATAAAGCATAAAAGGCTAAAAGAGAATGAACTTCTACTATCAAGTGGATCCCTTGAGCTAATGTCAAGTCACTGTTAAGGAAAAGCTACAAGGTGGTTCATGACTGTCAGTTAGAAGGACACTAAGAATCAGCTGTGAACTTGGAGAAGACATAGGGGATAATTATTATCATAGAAATTTTGGATAAAAATGCAAGAAATAGGCCCATTTTGACAAAGTTAATATTCTCTCTGCAATCTTGCAGAAATAGAGGCATACATGGAGACAGGTGACCCACATTTCCTAGATACTGAGCTTTAATATCTATGAGCAAGATGCCAACTCTCCTTCCATTCACATCAAATGTAAATTTGCCATTATGGAAAAATTAGAAATGTGGATAACTCCTCTAACCATTCCTTTTAATGTTGCTTATTGTATTTAATTCTTTTTCAATTTTCTTGTATGACTTTTTTGAAATAGAATATATGTTTCTGCAGTGTGTTTGCATGAGTGCGTGTGTGTGTGTGTGTGTGTGTGTGTGTGTGTGTGTGTGTGTGTGTGTGTTCTACTAATATCCATGGACTCAAGTATAGGGAATAAGTCTTATTCATAGGAATTCTAATGTTTGTGATCCAATATCAATACTAAACTTATGTCATCTGCAGAAGCACCAAGTGTTTTTAATAGCTAAATCATATTTACAGCACCAGTGGAAAGAATGTCATAAATGAAGAACTTAGAATATCAGAATGCTGAATATGGTAGATGCACAGGGTGAACAGAAAATTTAATAGCAGAGATGTTCTTTGCTTGATTCCTCCAAGAATTCTATTCCCTAATCTGAAAACTAGATTGTTGGGCACTTGGGTTCTAGGAGAGGCTTAACTAAGATACCCCAGCGAAAGAGTATAAGTTTTGGAGTTAATCAGTGACTCATACACACTAAGATCCATCACTAAATTTGAGTACCCTCACATGCATCTCCTGCATATAGATTATCATACCCACTAAAACCTAGAAAGCTTTACCACATCAGGAGTACATACAGGAATGTTCTCCTCAGTGTTTCCCCATAAAAGGCCTGAGTGAAATGAACTCAAACATTGCCTTCAGGGAAAGTAAAGAGCAATAACAGAGTTCTCAGAATGAGAGCTTAATTTATATCATTATCTCTATTCCATTCCTGAGATTTCCACTTCTGCATCTGAAAACAAAAATATTTACCTTTTTGTAAGGCCAGTTGTTTCCTTCTTTCATCAAGAGCAATGGCTTTTATAAAGGTTAAATTTATATAAGAATGAATATGGGGAATTTCTAGACTTAATAAATGTTTTATGTTCTTGTGCAAAGCAAAGGCCTAGCCCTTTGGAAGTGATCAATGAAGAAAAATGGAAAGTACTAGCATGTGCTTTGTTTCACTCATCATGAGTTCTCAGGTCTTCACTTTTATACTTAAGTGGAATTCATTGGTCAATTTTCCTATGTATTAACTGTAAGGTCACTCAAAGTGCACTCTGATCTTTTACGCTGAACACAATAATTGCTAACAGTCATCTCTCTTCCAGAAGTTGGAAGAAGATACGGAAACAAATGTTTTGGATGTACTGAAGAAGGAGAACAACCTTGAAGAGAGCTGGGATATGATAATTAAAATGGGACTTGCATACAATGAAAAGATGCAGAGTAGTGATGTCTAATATTTCCAGCTTCACAATCATTTACCTGGCCTTCGTGGGGGGGGGGGCTTGAAAGAGCCATAGATGTTTTCCCATGGAACATCCACTAAGCTGGAGTTCAAGGCATCTTGCATCTAAACAACGATTACTGCATAAATGTTATGTCACAGACATTAATATAATGGTTGTGGACCTGGACTTCAAGGTAATAAAGTCTTTATCCACACTAATGCTCTCAGTGATGCTGATGTTGATTTCTTTATCCTTTACCTAAAACTGTCCATCAGTTGCTCTACAATCTTCTACACTGCTTTTTGATTGTCATTCCTTTACAAAGAAATGGCCACCATCAAAATTTTAGGACTGTTATAACCACTTTTGTTCATCTCTGTATCAGACTCATACTGTTAATATCAATATAACTTCCATGTCCACTTATGACCCTTGTCACAGCAGAAATTCAAAGCAGGTAGTCTCCTGTTCTGAACACATCTGTCATGTTACAGCAGGGAATGATGTATTCTATGCATCACCATTTAAGAACTAATCTCTCCCCTACTTAAAATTGTGCAAAACTACAGTGTTTCTGCTAGGAATCCATGTTAGAAGACATATGCTGGAGCTCTGGTAGGGTGAACAAAGACAGATGTGAGACCAGCACCAAGAAACCTATTTATGAGTACATGTTTCCTTGCTTTTGGTAAATTGCATGATTCTTTGGTCCTTAGATTGTGGCATTCTCATCTGCAAGTTAAGAGTTTCTGTTCTCTATGAAATATTACCCATGAGAAAAGTACTAGAGACTCATTAGTTTGAAGACTCGAGTATTTTTTTTTACAAAGTTCAGAAGCTGTGTGAAAACAAAGGGATCTCCATTTTTCCACTGTGGGCTTGCTTGGTGAATTGGTAGTTGTGTATTTTTTGAGTTGTCTCTACTGTCATTATTTTGGAAGATTTACTTTCATCTTTTTCTATCCTTAATAAAAGATACTATCAAATATTAAAAATGTGAAAGTCAGTGCAGATAATTGTCTTGGTTCAACCCTCTCATACAATTCTACCGCAGACATACTTAAGAAAAAAAAATCCCTACCACATCCACAAAACACCCACCATTTTGACTTCTGAGAATGAGCTGTGTGATGCAGTAATCAGGTCCCAAAACTTTGTAAACCAATGTCTTTCTTGGGTTTCATTTCAGCCAAGCTGTGGGACAGATTTGCAAACAAATTTTCATGATGTTCTGGGATAATATCTAGTAAGTATGATCAGTGTCACAGCCAAAAGTACCCACTGCAAAGGTCACACACCCTTGTTTTCTCATTTCCTCAAATATTTTATAGCAAACAACAAAGGAAAGTGTTAGACAGTACTGATTTCTACAACCCAACACTAAAGTCACTAATAAATTTTTCTTACACCTTGTTCTAATCTATTCCATTGTCAAGAATCACTATAGTTCTGCTCTCTTCTGATCCAAGCTATACTAAATATCCTGAGTTCTCTGTGTACCTAATAGGTATTAGGGCAAAACACAGTGCTGCATATTGAGGTGGATTCATTTACTTGAGCAAAATTCCATTATATATTATTAAAACACACTGTTTCTTTTGAAACAAAAAAATGAAGTCATTGTATCTCAAAGAACAAAATAGGTTCCTCCTTCATGATCAACATTCTAAGCATTTTTTTATTCTGACCAGGCTTCTTGACTCTTGATCTAGAGTTTAAATCTACAAAATTTTACTACTTCATAGACATTTTAGTAAAACCTTACATAGACACTGCCTCCATGAGAGCAGTTGTTCTGTCCTCATGATAAAATCACTGAGGGTTGCATTCTACATTTTGTGAGTCTGCTCTTTGAACACACATTTTCCTGACATGAGATGCAGGTATACATGACACCAAGAGATATTACTTAGGACTGAAGTTTATTTCATGCTTTCTGAATATGTGACAAAGTTGTAAGAAGTTCATGTTTCTGCCAGTGATCCCAAGCAAGAGGTTATATAGAATAATGCCACAACATAGTGAAAGCTATCATTTCAAATGCATGACATCCATGCCTCACTGCTTCAAATTAGAGTCATGCTATAGAGGTGAGGTTTGATCTGAGCAATCTAGCTCACTTGGGTGTTGGCCCTGAAAGCATTATAACCAGTGGAGCTGGTATAGAGTATCACCATCAGTACCAGGGATTGGCTCTCTCATATTGGATAGGGTTCTATTTGAGGTAGTTATTGCTTGGGCTTTTCTTCAATCTCGGTTCGCTATTTATCATTACACATCTTATTGGAAAAACACTTTTTGAGATGAAGCCTATAAAAATATCCAAAGTTCTCAGTGATCAGGGAAATACACATCAAAATAGTCCTGAGATTCCACCATACACCAATCACAATAGTTGAGAGTAAAAACTCAGGTAACAGCACATGTAACTTAGGATGTGGAGAAAGAAGAACACTTCTCCACTGTTGTTGGGATTGCAAACTGGTACAGCTACTATGGAGATTAATCTGGATGTTCCTCAGAAAACTAAAAATAGATCTTCCTGAAAACCCAGATCTAACACTCTTGGGCATATACCCAAAAGGTGCCACCTTATTATTTAGGGTTATGTGCTCCACTATGTTTGTAGCAGCCTTATATTTGAAAGTCAGACCCAACCATTTGCCTAAAAAAATCATGAATTCATTGTTTTTAATTGCTGAATAGTACTCCATTGTGTATATATACCACATTTTCTGTAACCATTACTCCATTGAGAGATATATGTGTTCTTTCCAGCTCCTGGGAATTATAAATAAGGCTACTTTGAACATAGTGGATCATGTGTCTTTAATGCATGCTGGAGAATGCTCTGGATATATTCCCAGGAGAGGTCTAACAGGGTACTCTGGAATTGTCATGTCCACTTTTCTTAGGAACCATCAGACTGATTTCCATAGTGGTTGTATCATCTTACAATCCCCCCAACAGTGAAGGAGTGTTCCTCTTTGTCCACATCCTTGCCAACACCTGCTGTCTCTTGAGTTTTTACCCTTAGCCATTCTGACTGGTGTGAGGTGATCCTAAGCGAGGTAATGCAATCACAAAAGAATACACATGGAATGCAATCATTGATAAGTGGATATTAATTAGCCCTGAAGCTCTTAATACTGAAGATACAAGTAGCATATAAAATGATTCCCATGAAGAAGGAAGAAGAGGGCCCTAATCCTGGAAAGGCTTGATCCAGCATTATAGGGGAGTACCAGGACAGAGAAAAGGGAGGGGGAAAGATAGGAGAATGGATGGAGAGAAGAGGACTTATGGGACATATGGGGAGGGGGGAACTGGGAAAGAGGAAAGCTTTTGGGATGTATACAAAGAATATAGAAAAAATATATGTATATATAAAGAAAGTCAGAAACTCGAAACACCCCAGTTGTCTCGCAACAGAAGAATATAAACATGGGGACCCAGAAAAGAGGAAATCATTTGAAATGTAAATAAAGAATACATCAAATAAAAAAATTAAAAAAGAATATAAACAGAAAATATAGTTCATTTATACAATAGAATGCTACTCAATTATTAAGAATGATGACAACAGGAGTTTTGAAGGTAAATGGATTGAACGAGAAAATATTATCCTGAGTGAGTAAACACAGACACAAAATGACAAGCATGGTATATACTTGTTTATATGTAGACATTAGCCAAAAATATACTGAATACCCAGGATACAATTCACAAAATTCAAGAAAGTTAACAAGTGGAAGGTCCCAAGTGAGGATGAACTGCTTTAAAACACTGCTTTCATTATGTACCATAAATCTGGGAATAGTGTGCCTTCCTTTTCTTTGAGACATAGAAAGAGTTTAATATAGTTTTATTTCTTCCCAGATACAGATACACTTAAGTAGAGAGTTGTTCAATTTCCATGGCTGTGTAGGTGTTCTGGTGTTTGTGTTATTATTGAAGTCCAACTTTATTTCATGCTGTTATGATAAGATACAAGAGATTATTTCAATATGCTTGTATCTGTTGATTTGGAAAAACTATATGGTAATTTTTGGAAAAGGATTCATGAACTTCTCAGAAGATTGTGTATTCTTTGTGCTTTGGTACAATACTCTGTAGCTATCTGTAATGTCAATGATATACATAGCTTCTATTAGTTTTCTTGTTTTCTATGTTTATATTCTGTACCAAGACCCGTCAGTTGGTGAGATTCAAGTGTTGAAGTTTCACAGTATTTAAGTGTGAATTTATATGTTTGATTAAAATTTTAGTAAGTTGCTGTTGCAAATGTCAGTCTACTGGTGTTTGGAACATCAATGTTCAGAATTGTTGTATCAACTTGGTAGCTTGTCAACTTGTCATTCTCTGTGAGAATGACAGTGCCCTTCCATGTATCTTGCAATCAAGTTCGATGGAAAGTCTGTTTTATTAGATGTTCAAAAGTGTATTAACTTTCTTCTTCAGTGTATTTGCTTGGAAAACTTTTTGCCAGCCCTATATTCTGAGGAGGTACATTTCTTTTAAGGATCAGAATGAAAGATCTTGTTTTTGAATACACTCCTTTAGCCTCTGTCTTTATATTGGGGAATTCAGTTCACAATGTTGAAAATATTGAGGACCAATAACTGATAATTCCTTTATAATTTTTTTATTGGTAGTGGTGGTGGTGATTTTTCTGGTGGTGGTGGTAGTGCCTGTGTGTGTGTGTGTGTGTGTGTGTGTGTGTGTGTGTGTGTGTTTGTGTGAAATAGAGAAAGAGGGAGAGAGATAAAGAGAGAATAAATGTGTGCATATTTATGTGTATATATATTTTTATAATTTTTTTGTATTGAAATATCTTGGTTTTCCAAGTTCGTTGACTGAGAGTTTATGTGATTGAGTAGTCTGCAAGAGCATCAGTGGATTTACACAAATCGTAAGTTATTGCTGGAAGCCAATCTTGTTTTTAGGCATTATGTTGTAAAGTTGGGTGTAATTCTGATTGGTCTGTCTTTGTTACCTACATATTTACCCTTGCAGTTTCTAAGATTCTTTCTTTGCTCTGTAGATTAAGTGTTTAGAATATTATGTTGTGTATGGATTTTCTTTTCTTGTCCATTCTGATTGCTTTTCTGTAACCTTCATGTATATTTCTATGTATATGGTTCCTTCTGAAGTTTGACATCTCTAGAATACCCTCAGTTTGGGTGTTCTTTATTGGTTCTCTTTCTACCTAGAGCCTTACATAATTTTGCTTATTTGCTCCAGTTGTTAAATTTTATTTTCCTGTATTTCTTTAAGAGGTTTATTCCACTCTTAAATGCTTACAATTGTGTAACTGTATTTTCATGCATTTCTTTAAAGAATTTATTCATTTTAAATTGAAAGGGTAATATTATGTATACCTAATTGGATTTAGACTTTTGTGTGTGTGTGTTAGAGTTATTTTAGGCTTTCTAGTGCTTATTGTAGCAAAATAGCTGTGCTCTCAAAATATAATAATTCCTTGGATTTTGTTGATTGCTTTCTTTCATTCACCTTAAGCCATCTGGTTCTCCCTAGATGTTTCAGTTGAGGAGGTAATGGGGGCCGAGCCATTATCCTTGATGATCCTTGTTTGGTAGCTGACTGGTATATATCCTTAATATAGAGAGTGAAACACAGGAAGCTGTGGAAATATTTCACTAGTTGGACAAGACCCTGTATACATGGGTAAGGGATCCATTTAGAGAGGTTACCAGACAATGGAAGTTCACAAAGAGAACAGACTGCACAGATAGGCTACTGTGTCCCAACAGACTTGACTTGCAGGTGAAATGGATTTTAGAAGTGTAAGTAGGTGCAGGAAAGTAATCAATTCTTTATGGTTTTAGATCAGCAGTTCTGAAGAAGGTAGGCATGGCACAAGGACATTCTATTTTGGATGAAAGTCGTTAATTTTCTCTTCACAGAAAAGAAGATTAGGCTCTGGACCTCTTAAAGAGTTATATGGATCAGATATGACAGAGGTAGACTCCCTGAAAACATCAAGAGAATCAAACAGTATGATTAATATTTGTCACTCCTTCATATGGCATAAATGTTGACTTATGATTGCTTATTATTAAATTTAGCTCATAAAAAAGACAGCTGTTTTTCACGTGCTCAAAAAAAGAGCAGAATTTCATCCTCAACTAGTATGTGTACCCTACACACACTAGCACAATCCATGCAGATATCCTGATAGTACTCAAATTTATATTGAGATTTACATAGTACACAGTGAATAGATCTGAGATTGATCCTCAGATACACTGAATCCATCTGTTTGAACTTCCTGTGTCTTGGAGTTCAGGTCATCTTGCCTCAATCAACCTTACAGATGGATACAGTCAGAACTTCATTCAAACCCTGGAAGTGGCTGTTTACACCACCAATGGATAGCTGAAACATGATTAACTGACAAGTGCGAAACAATTGTTCAATCTGGCTGGCTTTAAATAATAAAGCTGCCTAGTATGGTTCTTCTGCATAGCTAAGGTGGACAGGAGAGAAAGAGAAGCCAGGGCGATAGCTGGTGGCTTCTGCAAGCTAGCTGAGAGGGGCTGGTCAATTGAGGACAGCATCGTCTGATTTTCACATGTTAGGGAATGGCTGAGACCCAGTTGGAGGAAGGGAAATTGGAGAGGTCAGAGAGTGAAACATAGCACCCTAATAAAGAGGTAGCATATGTATGAAATTACATGTGACAACCACAGATTGAGAAAACCTGATATTTCAAGTAAAAAAGCTATCCTCAGTAGCTATCCTCACTTCTGGGTCTACAGAAAATATTAAAAGGAAAACTCCAGTACAAGGTAGATAACTATACCCCAGGAAACATATAAAATAAGTAATTTCACACCAGCAAAATCAAACAAATGGAAGGACTCATAGTAAGACAGGCACACACACACACACACACACACACACACACACACACACACATACACACACACATACACACACACACACAAACACACACACACACACACACACACACACACACAAATACCTCAAATATAAATATACAAAAAATTAAGAATCAATAGTTGTTATGCCTCTTCAAGTCAATGGATGTAGTTACTCAAAAGAAATACAGTCTAACAGAATGGATACAAAATAATATCCAAAATTTTGCTTCAAAAAAAGCTCTGCAAATAAAGGTAAGCATTTCTTGAGAATAATGGTTTGTATAAAAGTTTTTGAAGCAAACAGATCCAAGAAGAAACATAGAGTATTCATTGTAGTACCATGTAAAATAGACTTTGAACTAAAGTTATCCAAGTTAATCAAAAAACAAATGAAAGGACACTTTATACTCACAAGTAAAACCTTCCAAGATGAAATATCAGTTCTGAACATCTATGCCTCAAGCACAAGGGCAAAACATTTGTAAAAGAAATATTACTAAAGGTTAAAACACATTGAAACTTACACATTAGGAGTGGACATGTCACCACTTCACACTCACCAATTGGCAGATCTTCCAGAGAAAAAAACAAAACAAAATTGGAATGGAAGATATGAAAAAAAAAACACCTAGCACCCCATAGAGGAAATATACCCTACTGGCTCACACAGATATATTGGTGAGCAGGGATGTGCCTTAACTCCTAGAATGACTTCTGATGAGGGATTCTTGCTGTTATAAACAGCTTGCTTTCTGTCATCAAACCATTCTTTTTATTTATATGATGAATACATTGTAGCTGTCTTCAGACCAGAAGAGGGCATCAGATCACATGACAGATGGTTGTGAGCCACCCTGTGGCATCAAACCATTCTTAAACAAAGAATTACATAAAAATTTGAAGGGTGCTGCCAGTCCATTGCAGGACAGTATCTCTGGTACTCACACTAATAATACTTGATCTCTTTCAGACATCACCTCTGAGGCATGTTAATGAAATATACACCCTAGGAAAAACTGGAAAGTTGCAAATATGAAACACAAATCTGGGTTGGGTCCTAATGTGGCCATGGTAACACACACACACACACACACACACACACACACACACACACACACAGTATTAATTTGCAAGGAGCTACATACACCTACATATGTGGGGAAAGGGAGAAATAAAACAACATCCGTACTCATCCATGCAAGTCTCCATAGTCTGTCTATGGAGAGACTTGAGGAAAGCTGCAGCAATGGATGCTATAGAAGCTTAGAGTCGTAGACTAGAATGATTTACTACAGCAGCAGCAAGTAGCTGAGTGGAAGATATGATTTTTTTATTTTTTCTGTTGTTCCTCACAATTTGTTGTTGTTGATGCTGTTGGTGGTGGTGGTGGTGGTAGCAGTGGTGATGGTGGTTGTGTTGGTAATGGTGGTGGTGGTTGTGTTGGTAATGGTGGTGGTGTTTGCTTGTTTATTTGTAAGAATATACTAGAAATATGCTTTCTTTGATCTGTATAGATACACATACACATACTCAGACACACACACAAACACAGAGACAGAGAGAGAGAGAGAGAGAGAGAGAAGACTTTACAGCTGGTGAGACAGAGAAAATGATAGAGATGGAGACAGAGAATCACACAGAGAGATTCCCAGAGAGAGACAGAAAGATAGAAAAAGACAGAATGTGTGTGTGTGTGTGTGTGTGTGTAAGAGAGAGAGAGAGAGAGAGAGAGAGAGAGAGAGAGAGAGAGAGAGAGAGAGAGAGATACAGAGACAGAGACAGAGACAGAGCAAATAAAAACAAAATATTACATAAACCTTATAACACAATAAAATCAATCCTATGAGGAAATATATAGCTCCAATTTTGAACTGAAACAAAGGAAGGAGAGAAGGAAGGAAGGAAGGAAGGAAGGAAGGAAGGAAGGAAGGAAGGAAGGAAGGAAGGAAGGAAGGAAGGAAAGAAAGAAAGAAAGAAGAGATGATACAATAATGTTTCTTCAGTATATAGGTCACGAATTAAAAATGTAATGAAATCAAACACAAGCACTCAGGATAGGGTTCGTATTGGTGTAGCCAAAGCAGCCCTAGAACTTGCTCATTAGGCTTCAAACTGAAGGAAGTCTGCTCTGCCTGCACCCATACAACCAGGAAAAAGCTAGAATGTGTTTTTTTTTTCATTTATTCGTTTGTTTGTTTTCCAATGTATTTGTGTGCTCTATCTGCTGCCTATATGTCTGCATATGAAAAGAGGCCACCAGAACCTAGGAGGACTCACCATAAGGCTCCTGAGACTCAAGGTTTTTTAAATAAATAACTAAATTCTAATAAACAGAGAGGGTAGACAGCTGCCCTGTCCTCCTAGTTATGTTTAAGGCTTACTGTAAATTATAAAAAAAAAAAAATGAGTGATTTTTTTTCCAAAAAGAGAATAATCAAAGCTGGGTTAGGGACCCAGTTTGGGATTAAATATTTCTACTACATAACTGTGTGTTGTTTTTCCTTTACATAATGGGCAGGGGGAAGTGGGTTGGATGGATGGGGTTCCTCAGACAAAAATCTGAAAGGGGTGCAATAGGTCAGACTCGAGACAGAGTTTTTCTATGAGTGTTGTTCTCACTGTTCTGGAGTGCAGCCTATCTTTCTTTCTTCCCTGTAGGGACTGTTATATTAAATATTAAAGGCTTGCACTTCCATGGCCAACTTCCCTTTTATCTCTTGAACCCCTTGGAGGTTTTCTGACTCCATGTCTGTTTGTTTCAACTTCCCTGTTCTATCACTCAGTTACACATTAGACTCACCAACATGGAATGCAACATGTGGATGTAAGCATCTTGGCAACTGACTGACCTCACCAAGATGGAAGTAGCCAGCCATGTGACATACTATTCCAGGTCAATTCTGTTTCTCCCTTTCTTTCCCAGACTCAAGGGGACTGGAACTTAATTAACCCAGTTTGCATGTGCAGAATGGTGAAAGGGCACCAAAAAGCATCTATTAACCATTGTTTCAACTACTTCTGTCTATATTTTAAGAGCCAGTGAAATCACTCATTTTAATTCTTTTTAAATATCCACTAAAATGCTCAATAAAAAATGCAATCATTTGTCCTGGATTTCCTCCTATAAACCAGGAGCAATAAAAATAGGGAAAGCATTTATTTCAACATAAATATTATTTACTAAGAAACCCTGTCAGAAGAAAAGAAAGGTGAGAGAGAGAGAGAGAGAGAGAGAGAGAGAGAGAGAGAGAGAGAGAGAGAAAGTAGAAGGCAGGCAGGAGGAGAAAAACAGACTTTGGTAGTTTCTGTTTATGTTGTTTTTCTCTGAGTAGGCCTGATAGACAGCTAGGTAGGCAGGCAGGCAGGCAAATAAACTTGTTTGTTCTATCCATGTGTTGGTTAATTTTTGTTGTTGTTGTTGTTAATTTTCAGGTAGTGAGGGACCTAGTGCATACACAAGCCCAGGCACAAGAAATAAATAAGTAAAGATATCTGAAACAGAAATCTGGTGTGGGTCCTAGCTTGGCCATCGAAACACACACACACACACACACACACACACACACACACACACACACACACTATTAATTTACAAGCAGCT
Source organism: Apodemus sylvaticus (assembly GCF_947179515.1). Classification (NCBI taxonomy): domain Eukaryota; kingdom Metazoa; phylum Chordata; class Mammalia; order Rodentia; family Muridae; genus Apodemus; species Apodemus sylvaticus. Next base: position 74,857,513 of record NC_067475.1, read on the forward strand.
ACATTCACCCACATGTGTGGGACAAGAGGAACATGAAAAAAAATATTTATACAATTCCATGCATGCCTCTTTAGTTGGACTATGGAGGAAAAATTGAGGATATCTGCAGCAGTTGGGTGCTATAAAAGCAAGGAGAGTCGTGGACCAGAATGATTTACTACACCACCAGCAAGTGGCCTAGAAGTAGACTACCCCAAAATGCATTTTGCTGTTGTTCCCCCCATTTTGCTGTTGTTTTAGTAGTTGTTGATGGTAGTGGTGGTGGTGCTGGTTGTTGCTTGTTTGTTTATTTATTTATTTATTTATTTTTATTTACATTGCAAATGATTTCCCCTTTTCTGGGTCCCCACTCCCCAAAAGTCCCATAAGCCCTCTTCCATCCCCCTATTCTTCCATCCACCCCTTCCCACTTCCCTGTTCTGGAATTCCCCTATACTCTTGCACTGAGTCTTTCCAGAACCAGGGCCCACTCCTCCATTCTTTTTGGACATCATTTAATTTGTGGATTATGTCCTGGGTATTCAAAGTTTCTAGTGTATCTTGGAAAGATGCTTTCTTTGATCTGCATACCTTAGACTGACACACACACACACACACACACACACACACACACACATGGGGATACACACAGTTAGGGAGGGGAGGATAGAAATTTTAGGAAAAAAATTGATTGGTTAATATTCCATCTCTCTCTAAACTTCAGTGCTAGTGAGACAGAGTGGGAGCAGAGAGTGACATACATAGAAAGGGAGAGACAGAAAGAGAGAGAAAGATAGATTGAAAATGCAAACAAAACATTGCAAAAATCCTATCACCCAGTAAAATAAATTTTATGAGGAAATGTATAGCACTAGTTTCCTACAGAAAGTTATCCCTGGAATTAATTCAGTTGTCTTGTGTAGCCTCAAACTCACAGAGTTCTGTTCTGCCTGTCTCTGCAACCTACACACCTGCGCAAATCTCGACTCTTGTTGTTGTTGTTTGTTGGTTGATTGGTTGTTTGATTTGTTTGTTTCTTTGTTATCCTATGTATATGTATATGTGTATGTGTATGTGTATATGTACATGTATTGTATATGTATATGTATGTGTTTGTGTGTGTTCTTTCTTCTGCCTATGCCTGCCTGCCAGAATAGGGCACCAGAACCTAGAAAGATCTACCATACTCCTCCTGAGAACTGAGGTATTTGATTTAAAAGAAGAAAAAAAGAAATTGTAATAAACATAGAGGGCAGAGAGCTACCAAACTCTTCTAGTGTTGCTAAAACTTATTGTAAATAATAAAGGTTTTGTTTCTTCCACTCAATAACAGCATGGACAAGGCTGGGTAAGGAGCTCAGTTTTGGATTAAAAATTTCTACAATGTACCTGTGGGTTGTTTTTCCTTCAATCGACCATGGGATCTTCCCAGACATAAATCTAAAAGTGTAGAATAGGTCATTTTGAGGTGGGCAGGGGGAAGAGTGGCAAACTCAAGACAGAAAATTTCCTCTGAGTGTGGAACTCACTGTCCTGGAAGTCAGCTTGTTTCTCTCTGCCCTCTATGGACAGTTAGATTAATGTTATACACTTCCATGCTCAACTATGTTTCTTCTCCTGAACCCCTGGAAGGTATTGTGCCTGCATGTCAGCTTATTTCTACTTCCTTGTTCTGTCACTTGGTTGTTCATTGACCTCACCAAGATGGAAAGCATTATGTTGATGGCAGCCATCTTAGCCACAGACTGACCTCACCAAGTAGGAGATGGACAGTCATGTGACCTACTCTTCCAACTTGCTTTTATTTATGCCTTTACCATCTTCAAGGTGGCACAGTGGCATGTCTGGAATGGTGAGGAGCCACCCAAATGCAGTCAGAAGCCTCATACCATCCATAGTCTCATGTTTTTCTTCTCTTTTTGTATAATACTTTAGATGCCAGAGTCTGAATCAGTAGTTTTGATTTTTTTTTATTTTCAACTAAAATGAATAAAAAAGATAAATATAATCAGTCATCCTAGAACTCCTTTTATGTAACTCAGTCTGTAGACTAGGCTAGCCACAGTTACAGTGATTCACTTCCCTTTGCCATCAGCAATGCCTAGCAAAACCAGGAGTCATTAAAAAAACAAAGAAAAAAAGACAGAATCCTAGCCAGTCATAGTGGTGTACAATTTTAATCCCAACATTTGAAAAGCAGACTCTTACAGGTCTGTGGGCAGCCTGCTGTAGAATGTATTACGCACACTGCCAGGACTAACTGCAATAAGAAACCATGTATGGAAAAAAATTAAAAAATGAAAGAAAAAAATGAACAAAAGAAAGAAAATAGAAAGAAAGAAAATTAGAAAGAAAAGATCTGTTCCCAATTTGTTGATTGCCATTTTGTCCTATTGACCATGTCCTTTGCCTTACAGAAGCTTTGCAGTAGAATAATTCTTTACTAACCAAACATCAGATCGAGGGCTAATGTCCAATGTGTACAAAGAACTCAAGAAGTTAGTCTCCAGAGAGTCAAATAATCCTATTAAAAATGGGGTACAGAGCTAAACAGAGAATTCTCAAATGAGGAAACTCGAATGGCCCTAAAGCACCTAAAGAAATGTTCAGCATCCATAGTTGTTAAGGATGCATATCAAAAGAACACTGAGATTCTACCTTATACCAGTCAGAATGGCTAAGATGAAAAACTCAGGGGAAAGCAGATGCTAGAGAGGATGTGGGGAAAAAGGAACACTGCTCCATTTTTGGTTGTGATTGCAGTCTGGTAAAATCACTCTGGAAATCAGTTAGACATTTTCTCAGAAAACTAGACATAGTACTACCTGCTGACCCAACTATACCACTCCTGTACAAATACTCAGAAGATGCTCCTACATGTAATAAAGACACATGCTTCACTTTGTTCATTGCTGCCTTATTTAAAATAGCCAGAAGCTGGAAAGAACCCAGATGACCCGCAAAAGATGAATGGATATAGATACTGTGGTATATAGACACAATGGAGTACTACTCAGCTATTAAAAACAATGAATTTATGAAATTCTTAGGCAAATGGATGGAACTAGAAAGTGTCTTCCTGAGCAAGACAACCCAGTCACAAAAGATCACACATGGTATGCAATTACTAATAAGCAGAACTTTGCCTAAAAGCTCAAAATAAACAAGTTACAATTCATCCAGCACAGGAAGCTCAAGAAGAAGGAGAACTTGCATAGGGGTGCTTTGGTTCCTCTAAGAAAGGGAACAAAATACTCACAGGAGCAATAACGGAGCCAATATGTGGAACAGGGCCAGAAGTAAAGACCACCCAGAAACTACCCTACCTAGGAATTCATCCTATAAATAGTCAACAAACCCCGACACTACTAACGATGACAAGAAGTGTATACCAAAAGGATCATGCAATGGTTGTTTCCTGAGGGGCCCTGCCAGAGACATAGAAATAGAAAGGCATATGCTAGCAACCAACTATTGGACTGGTCATGCGGTCCACAATGAAGGAGCTGGAGGCTGGTCCAGAAGAGCTGACGGGACTTACAGCCCCATGGGAAGAACAATGATTTTGACCACACAGACGCCTCAACACTCCCAGGGACTGAACCATCAATCAAGGGGCACACACGGTTCCTGGCAAAAATGTGGCAGCAGAAGGTCTTGTTGGGCATCAGTGGGAGGAATGGTCCTTGGTCAGGTAAAGGCTCAACAGAGGCCTGAACAAAGGGAAACCGAGGGGCGGTGGAGGGAGTGTGTTGGGTGGAGGGGCATATACTGGAGGCAGGGGGAAGGAGGAAGGGGAAGGGTTGGAGATCTTAGTGGAGTGGGGATATGGGGAAAGGTTTTACCATGGCAATGTAAATGAAGATGATATTCAATAAAAAACACAAAAAAATAGAAAGAAAAACAAGCAAATTTTGGAGGTAATGTTAGTTGATTAGAGATGTCATTTCTCTGTGTAGGTAAGCAGGCATACTGGCAGGCAGACATATTTGTTTGCTTGGTTGGTTTGTTAGTTGTTGGGGTTTTTTTTCTTTTTTTTTTTTCTTTTTTTCTTTTTTAGGGTTTGGTTTTCAGGAATTGTCCCCTAGGGCCTATACAAGCCTAGGCACAGAAAATGAATAAGTAAGGATCTTTGAAAAACAAATCTGGGGTGCACCCTAGTTTGGCCATGGAGACACACACATACACACACACACACTCACACAAACATATACACATACAAACCATACACACACACACCAACAAGAGCATACAGACACACATAGTATCCATTTACAAGCAGCTACATCCATACATATGGTATGGGCAAAGGGGAGATTGAACAATTTCCACAGAAGCTTAGACAGTTGGGTACCACAATGAGGGAAGTGGCTGTTAAATTGACAATGCCAACATACTTTTGCTGTTTGTTGTTGTTGTTGTTGTTGTTGTTGGTGGTGGTGGTGGTGGTAGTAGTGCTTGCTGGGTTATTTGTAAGTATATGCTGGAAATATCTGCATACCTTAGAGATGATTAAATACCTTTAAGTAAAATGAGAAAAGTAGCTCACATATGCACACACACACACACACACACACACACACACACACCATGCACACTAATAGAATTAGGTGTCAATTAGGTCATCAGGCACCCTGCCCAGCATGCCAGGGAGGGGGGAATTGTCCAGATTTGCATATGCCCCAGGACTTAACTGTCAGTGCCACAATTCAAATTCCAGAGCTGAACTGTGATCTAGTATCAAGATCCTACATGGTTTTTATGCCTAAAGTCAACCAACAACTTGTACTGAGTGCTTTTATGTGTCAACTTGACCCAGTCTGGACATACCACAAGGAAAGTTGCTTTAGTTGTGAAAGTACCACTATGAGATTCAGTGTGGGATATTTTCCAAATTAGTGATCAAGTGCTGAGGGTTCCTTCATGGTGGTACCAACTCTGTGCTGGTAGTCTTGTGTTCAATAAGAAAAGAAAGCTGAGAAAGCCAGGAAAAGCAAGCCAGTAACATTTTTGATTGCTTGTTGGTTCATTGTCTATATAGTTCAATTTTATAATATAACTGTGTATGTGCTTATTTGTTTGTGTTTGTTGCATGCCTGTGAATGGGTGAGTGCATGTAAGTTAACTTGTATGCATTGGTGTGATAGTAGGAACTGGTACAGGTATGTTTTATGTATGTACGATAATGCAGGTATGTGATGTAGGTGGGAGAGTTAGGTGCCATCCAAACTCTGTGTGCAACTCTGTGCCATTTAATTCTCATTATTTGTTGTTTTTTGTATGTATGTATGTATGTATGTATGTATGTATGTATGTATGTGTATATGCATGTTCGTATATGTATAATTACTTATCTAGTTTTTATTTATTTGAAACAGGGTTTCTTTGGAGAAAAAGTGTTATCTATATACTCAAGCAATTGTAATTTGTTATTGTCTCACTTTTGCGAAGGTTGGATTTCATTTTGCTTTATTAAGGAAGTTTTAAACATGCCGATCTTCAAATAGAAGCTCATAGCTTTTGGTGTTCAGTTATGCCTGTTTTAAATTTCTTTTACTGTTTGTTTGTTTGTTTGTTTGTTTCAGAACCCAGAGGTGGCATGCGACAGGTTTAAATATAGCACTCAGAGGGAAACATAGCACAGATGTCATCTCCCAGTGACAACTGAAAGCGTAAGCTCAGGAATTTTGGAACACATGCCGCTCCCAATAAATGAGGATAAATACATTCAATTCTTGGTGGACACAGGGACCCAATGCTCTGTACTCAAAACTGATGGCCCCTTTTCCAAGAAATGATCTTGTGTCCCAGAAGCCACTGGAACCAAAGTGTTTATGGACTATCAGAAGAACAGTGGAACTAGGGATAGTCTGGATTGCCCATTTACTCAGGGTCACCCCAGACAGTCCTAAACCCCTGTTGGGGTGAGAAAAACTCCACATATTTGGGGCCCAGAAGAGATCTCTTCAACTGACCCCCTTTGAAGTCCCAGGCTACCTGTTTTACAGATGGGAGCAGCTTTCTCCATGAAAGTCAAAGATGAGCAGATGTTGCTGTGGTAGATGGCATGAGTTTTCATGTGGACAGAACCTCTTCCCACTGGTACAACAATGCCAATATTAGAGATAATGGCCCTTACCAAGACCTTGGAACTTGGAGTCAGCAAGAAAATTAACATCCACTGTGATAGCAGGTATGCCTTGGACACAATCCATGTCCACAGGGATATATGCCAAGTGGACTGCTCACATCAGAACAAACAAACAGGAAACCATAGAATTCTTAGATACCCTAATGAAGGCAGCTGTGAGTATTATTCACTACCAAGCATGTCAAAAGAAAAAAGACTCAGTGGGCAATAACCAGACAGATCAAGTGGCTCCAGAAGTGACTATGCAGGATCCCATCCAAGTTATGGGCCTGCAAGAGACATTCACTGGGAAATGGGACTGGACCAAGGGATGGCCACACTTAGAGTATAGTAAAGAAAAAAGGACCCAGATTGCTAGACACCCTACAAACTATTACCAAGAGATAACAATGATGCACATAATAAGGGGGAACTATTCTCTCCAAAAAGTAAGGTAAAGACTTACTAGGCCACGTACACAGTGGGCTCATTCAAAGGACAAAACAGTTTACCCAAACAGTTAAGGGCCCTAAAATACATATTTATAAGATGCATGTTTTGTCCAGTAAACAGTGTACGGTATGCCAGCAAGTGAATGCTTATGCATCAAGTGAATGCTACTTGTTTGGGCAAATGGTATAGGGAAGAATAGTTAAGAAGATATTGAGAAATTTTACAAAAGTTACGGCAGGAAAATATGGTTATGAATACCTTATAATGTTTGTCGACATTTTCCTTGGATGGGTTGGGACATTCCCCACCAAGCAGGAAAGGTTACTATGATGACTAAAGAAGATATTAGAGAACATTTTCTTGAGGTTCAGAGTGCCCATTTTAATTGGATCAGACTATGGTACTGTTTTTGTCTCTAAGGTAAGTCCGGGATTGACAGAGATACGGGGGATTAATTGGAAGCTCCATTCTGCATATTGTCCTCAGAGGTCAGGAAAGATAGAGAAAATAAACAGTAACTTAACTAAATTGACTTTGGAGACTGGATCAAACTGAATGTTTCCCCTAACTTTGGACCTATTCTGACACTGGAACAGCTTTTACCATTTCAACCTGGCCCCTTTTGAGATCCTTTTTGGTACCTCAACTGCTTGGGTATCCACTGGGCCCTCCCAGCAGATATCCCACAATATGAGATTTAGCCCAAACTGTCTGACCTTAATGCTCCAGGGATGCCAGAGACCCATCATCACTTCCATAACAGTGACTAGATCTATGTAAGGAGGCATAGTGGGCAATCACTGGAACCACAATGGAATGGAGCCTTCCTGGCTCTTCTAGAATCTGCCACAGGCTTCAAGGTGGACAGTATTACAGCCTGGATGCACAATTCCCATGTGAAACCTGTGGATGACCTGCTCCCCCCAGGGACACCCACTGGACAGTACAGAAGATAGACAATCTGTTCAAACTTAAGATCACTTGACTTTGATCTTGATTGCCTGGTGAAACCTTTGGATTCTTGTTCTTTCCCCCATCCTATGTGCCGATTTGCCAAGCCTGTTACAGCACTCACTGTTTCTATTCTGTAGGAGTTAGGTATGGCAAGGGACTATGCTCTGGTTTTACAAAGGGAAAATTATGACAGTTTTATGACAGACAATGATTTAGATATAGAGAATAGTGACTTCCACCAGACACCTTAAAGAATCACAGACTTCATTATCAGAAGGAGTACTGCAGCATAGGAGGGATACCTGCTGCAGCTAATAATCTTAAAGCAGAGATACAAAGAACAAGATACAAACAATCATGAGTAAAAGCTGCCAGAATATTAACAATTGCTTCAGGATTGAAACATACACAAAGAAATGGGGGAATGAAAGGGTCAGCTCGGGAACTTTGGAAAGGCCATGGAACAATTGTCTTTCCAAGAAAGGAGAAGCTAAAGACCACATTACATTGCTCAGGCCACAGTGAAGTCCCTGCATCTTGGAGAGACCCAGAGTTATTCTGACAGCATTGACCTCCTACCTCATTCCCTAACAACAACTAGTTGCACTGTTCTGCCATTCACCTTGTGTGTAATGGAAGTTGCCCTGATGACTGTATAAAGGACCTCTGCACAGGCTGTGCAGGCTGTGAGTGGTCATTCTCTCCCCATGTGCAGAGAGACCCCAGCATGCTAGATGAAATAAAATTTCACTTCTTGTATTGCGTCCCATCTCTACATTGTTTGCTCAGGGGCCTTCAGTAAGATAAAGTTTATCAGAATCTTGTACAACCACAGGAGAAGGGAAAATTATTATTTCTCCAATAGAGACTCAACTGAGTATATAACAATCAAACCTAAGGGCAGGCCTGGGGTAGATTTGGTTGAATGGGGAGGAAGGATCTAGGAGGTGCTTTGAGATTGGAAACTATGGTCAGAATACTTTGTGGAAAGCACAACTAGTGTTATGGGAAAAAAAGAAAAAGAAAGCAAAGAAAAAGACCTTCCCCACAAAAACAAAACAAACCCCCCTCAAAAAACAACAACAACAAACGAAAAAAAAAATGGACAGCAAAACTTTATTGACTGCAAATGTTCTCTCTCAACATATTCAATCATTCCCAGCTATCTAGATAGGGTGCAATTCTGTTCCAGTTTTATATATATATGTATATACACATAATGTGTGTGTATGTTTGTGTGTGTGTGAAATACAATAAAATAAAATAGAGTAAAATAAAATATAAAGAGTGGCTCTATGGACATGATGCCTGGTACTTTAAAATATTCATTTTCATCACAAGCTTAGTTTTATTTTATTTAATTTAATTCTATAAATATGTATTTATGTTTTATTCATGTGACACTGCCGTTGTCTTCAAACACACAGCAGAACTGTCCACCATATCCCATAACAGATTGTTGTGAGTTAAAATATGGTTACTGGGAATTGTACTTAGGATGGCTGGAAGAGCAGTCAGTGCTCTTATTTGCTGAGCCATCTCTCCAGCACTTTACAAGCTTTATTTTATTAAACATTAACCATGAAGTAGAGATTCAAATCACATAAATATTGTTCAGACTTGGACTTAAAAATCCCTGAGCTGGCAGATCACTTGAGGCTATGTGAGAGTGAACAAGTGAGAGTCTTCCTGTTTCTGTTAGAGTGTGTTATCAACTCCATCAACATTTGTAAAGAAATAGGTATGAGCCTATTATTTGGTTCAGTGGGTTGCGTGAGATGGAGCAAATATCGACCTGAGAGGACACAGAGTTCATACATTCACACTGAAATCATCACTCACTGACTTCTTGCAGAAAACGTGACTCTGGAGAGACATGGTCAGTATTTAAGAACCCCAGGGCAGTGCAAATAGTTCAAAGACCAGCATTGAAGTGTCAGATCCCTGCCTTGCTCTTCTCTACCAATCCCCTCCCCCACACACAGAGAGAAGCCTGTGTGGTGGAGGGGAGGTGTTGAGAGAGAATTTAGATAACTCAAACAAATAAATAAATTCAAATAAACTCAAATAAATAAATCTATTTATATATTTTATTGAGTTTATGTTAGAAGAGGAAAAATGGGATGAAAGGGAGAGACAACAAGCGATCTTTCCATGATGGGATGATCTCAACCTTGGAAAGGAGGGCAGTCAGTCCCTGGTAAATGTAGTATCAAGTACCTTATCAAAAAGACTACTTCTTGCCTCCTTTCTGATTCCCCCAGGGGAGTCTTGGAGCCATACAGAGATAGAAAGGGGAAACACTGGAATACCAGTGAGTGAGTGAGTGAGTGAGTGAGTGAGTGAGTAAATGATCAAGCAAGCTGGAAAAATAAAATAAACAAGCAAACAAATAAACAAACAATCAAAAGCAAAAGAAATGTCACTGAAATTTGGCTCAACAACAACAACAACAAAAGCAGAGCAAACTCACATATTTTCACAACAGATGATAGCCCCAGCTGGAGGGATAGTAATGTTCCTGATCACTTTGGGAATACCTTTAAAAAATGGTAATCTTTTTTAAATACTTATTTTTTATTTTTTTTATTTTTCCCAAACATGGGATTCCATGGACAGGATGATATCTTATTTAATTCATGCTCTCATTAAGGTCCAAGAGTGTGTTAATGCCTCTGCATGATTAGGAGTCTATGTTGATATCTGAGGCCAATGTAACCCCTAAAGGTCATATGTATATCATTGCTCTGTGCTCTTGCCTGGTGTCATGATGAATTTAGAGGACTGCAATGAGGTGGCCCTAATCCTCACAGGCTGAAGAATTAACATGAACTGGTCCTGCTCTTGCCTGGGGAATTTGAGAGACCTAATACCCAAAGGCATGAAAGAGGGAGAGCTGCCACAACGCATAGCTAAGTACAGCCTTCTACATAGTTACAACCACAAATCAGTAGGGTGTTACTGTGAAACAGTTCCTGCAATGTGCTTGCTATAGCAGGCAGGGCAGTGTCAAGGCAATCTCTCTAACATGTGTAAGAGACAGCTGGCCTGAAGGTATCAGAACAGGAGAGCTGCCGCTGATGGTGTGATCTTGAAGGAGTATGCGCCCCCTTTCCTGCCCCCATAAGCCAGCATCTGTAGGTAGTGAAGCTGCCCTGCCCCTCACCCAGGAAAAACAGGAGCTATTCTGGTGGCACACGTTCAAGAGAGCTGCTGGAGGGCTGAAAAAGTTGCTGTCATCCAGGCACAGAGAAGGGGTTGGAGTTGGCCAAGCCAAAAATACAACTAATCTTTGAACTGATGGAACATGAGACTGTCATGAAACTGTCCTGGTGAATCAAAGATTGAGTTTTTCTTTAACAAAACAAGGAAACAACAGAATATTTGAGAGGAATCCTACTGATGAACTTGTATTTCAAGTGTAACAGAAGCCAGAGACCTGGAAAAACACCACTGACTCAATGCAGTGAAGCAAATACGACTGGGCAAAACAAGCATACCATACAAAAACCCAAGCTTTTACTTCTTTTTCTTAAATTATAATTTAATTTATATTTATATTTTGGAACAGTTTGCAAGAAAACAAGATATTTACGGAGGGACAGAGAGATGAGTGGGATTCAATGAATTTGATTAAATTCACAAATAACAAAAGGATTAAAATATTTTGCACTTTATGAAGAAGGTATGGAAGCTATCATCAGTACTGATTTTCTTAGAAATAGTTATAGAGACATGGAAATTTTGTGTTAGATATAATAAGAATACAAACTTCTGCATGTTGGAACATTGCCCATGTCATATTTGTCAAAGTATATGCAGAGACATAGGCATAGTTTGCCTGCAACATACTAGACTAAACTGATACTCCTTCACCATCAATCCATTTCTAATGGTATTTAGAGGTGAATCCCTGGGAGAAATAGTCTAGAATATAAGCTAGAAATTTCTGACATTCTAGAACTATGATTTTGTTAGCAGAAATTGAGCAGTATTGTGATTTAGAGTTTGTCAATCAGTGATCTTTAGGACATGTGAAAGGAAAAAGATCAGAGGCTACAGGATCTGCCTGTGCATTTATTGTACCAGTGTCTCAGGCTATCTTAAAATAAGCACACATGCTAATGATGATCACTTGCAAAACCTGGAATGAATTATTTCCTGAGCTTATGGGGGGAAAGATTGTGGATAATGTTATGTATTGGACTATGTAGCAGTTTACAGCACAGAGCTAGTAATGGCAGTAAGGGAGAATCAGTGTCAATGTTAACTAGAAAGGATAAGGCTCTAGGACCTTTATGACTACCAAATAATTCTGCTGGATACCAACAATAAGTACAAAATTCAACGTGATTGCACCCACATGTAATCAACCTTGAGATCCTGTCTTTCATCTATGAAATAGACAGAAATATTAAAAATTCAGGAAGTACCAAGATTAAACCAGAATATTCCTTGAGTATATTTGAAGAATTAAAACAATTTTCCAGAATGGTAAAGATTAAGTTTACCAAGAGAAATTGAAAATTCTCCTTGTATATATTTCCCTAAAGCAATTTATTTCTTATTAGGGTATACTACTTAAACAAAATTACATGTATCACTTTCAATTCTGTATGAAAGATATTCCCAATGATATTTTTATGAGTCAGATTCACGGCATTTTTTTTCATATCACCTAGAGAAGCAGGGTGATACTTCAGGATATTTTATTATAAATTGTGGGCACAGGAATTTTCTTAATTCATGCATTAAATCTTATTAGATAATTATTAGTAGCTCACTGAATCAAAACAGCATATTGAGCAATATTATAATTCAGTAATTCTCCTCCAAAGCTATGATTGCACTAATAGATTAAAGCTTTCCTATTAAATATACTATACAATTATTACAGTTACTCTATTTTCAATTATGCCCTGATGGATTGATATATATTCTAATATCTTAAAATAAATTGCAATTATGTATGTTTTAGGGCCAAATATAATTTTTATGCATACAAGTAATTTGGAGTTAAAGAGGAGCATTTCCTTCAAACAATCAAATGTTCATAAGAAAAAAATTAAAATGTCAATTTCTTGTCAAAAGCCTTTTATTTTTGCCATCCCACTACATTCAAAACATCCCAAAATATCTACATTTTAAAAAGAAGAAAATGGTCAGGTCATGAGTATTTGTTGCCTCAAATCTAAAGTGTTATATTGAAGTGGTAAACATCCAGACATTGAAAAGTTAACTATGAAAACTGGACATATAATTCACTATCACTACATTTCAAAGGTTCATTAAACATCCATGACCCATTTTTGAAACATTACTCATAAACTGCCTTCATTGTAAATTTTTGAATTTGAATCAAGAAATATTTCATGTATTTGGAAGTTTTTATATAAATTTTCTCTATTGCAGGAATTGCATATCATTCATGCTATATCATATATCTGAGCTCAGAAATTTTGCTGAAATTCCCACAAAGAAGAATATTCACCTAGAAAGACATTAAGCAAATATGCTTGGTCATACATTGTGAAGATTCACAAGACTGGGAAGATGAAAGTCAGTGTCCAGGCCAAGAACAGAAGATATCCTAGAAGATGAATGGATGCAAAGAATGATATAGTGACTGATTAATAAAGAGGAGGATAAGCCCTTCTCTAAGGATCTGTCTTGGACAATCACTGGCAATGTTCCCAAAGTTTAAAGCAAATGGAATTTGGCAACCATGCTTCAATGCCACCATCATAATTGCTATTCCTATTAGATACTGTGAACATATTCCCTATTTTTGCATCTTATCTTGTCCCTAAAACTTTTGGAGACATGAAATATAAATGGCTTAAAACTGCTAATTCTCTTTCCAGGGCTCGAATAGTTTCTGTCCTCCACCATATTGGAGAAGTCCCTATATCAGAAACTTGATTTTGTGTCTTCACCTTGGCTTAATTACTTGGCCAGAGTTTGAAGGTAATTACAGACACATCAGTGACAGTATTCAATAAATATCCAAATTGAGCCACCTATTATCCATACCCTAAAGTCCAGACTGTCTAAAGAGATTACAGTATTATACCTGATCTGAATTTTAGTACTGACAAAGATACTAGTTCCTAATTATGCCATAATATGAGAAAATATATAAGGCAATGGAAATATCTGTGAAATTCTCTCTCCAGTCTAGATATGGAACATGTTTTCTATGAATGCCTTAAAATAGGTTTGATTGTGCATTTTGAATCATAAATCCTTGGGAGCACATGTAGACCTATTAGTGTCTGTCTGCTTTTCTTAATAGGTGATATCCTTGGAAAGAACAAAACACCACACTGTATAATATTTGTGACTTTTGCTTGGAACTTAAAAAAATAACCTTATCTCACCATTAAATCAGCAGTTACATTGCAAGGAGTAGCCCATTAAATGTACCCATTTTAATTTTGTTTACTTCCAATCATTGAAAGACACATACCACAGTATTGTCTGATAGCTGAATTGGTACACCTCCACTCCATATTTTGCTTATTATGAACAATCACTAGCTCTACGTGTTTGTGTTTCTTTTGAATCAGGGCTAAAATACAGGTGTGTGTTGAATGTTATTAGGTATTTTTATTATTCAAATTTCAATCACTTTTTAGAAAGCCAATGTTGGCACAGCTAAAACATATTTTATTTTTCTTTTTTGGTTAAGAAAGAAACCAAGGACATTTGCCCTCATAAATAATGGAGAGTATATCTATGCAGGGTAAGAAATATTTTGAAACATGGTACTGTTGCTCCTAAGAAGACTATGATATTTTGTTAATGAATACATACCAAATTTTTGTTTCTGCCTCTAGAATTCGTGGCTAAGTTTTGGTTTTTTCAATTAATATTTTTTGTTTTGTTTTGTTTGTTTGTTTTACAAATTTCATTTTGTTGTGTTTTAACCAATTCATATTCCAGTGTATAATTGTAACACAACTGTTTTTAAAATCTGTTATTGAGGGAATCTAGGTTGTTTCCATTTTCTCACCATTTTACAGAGACACAACAAACATAATAGGGCAATTATCCTTATAGTAGTGTGAAGCCCCATTTGAGTACATATCCTGAGGGATATATGTGAATCTTGACATAGATTGATTGCCAACTCACTGAAGAACGGCCATTTTGACTCCTGTTGATGTATAATTTTGTACAACCAACAGAAATTGAGGAATGTTTTCCTTTCTCAATGCATACCAACCTCATCTATCATTTGTTCTGTTGACTATAATCATTTTAAGAAGTGTAAAATGAAATACAAAGAAGTTTTAATTTGCATTTTCCTGATAGATATGATGCTAAAGGTGTCTTCATCTATCAGTCATTTGAGTTTCTTTGATTGAAAATTATCTGTATAGATATGTATAGCAATCATTAATTGGATTATTGGACTTCTTGATATTTTGCTTCTTGACTTCTTGCTTTAGTTGACCATTATTCCTAAATTGAATATGAAGTTTGTGAATCTCTTTTCCCTCTCTCTATCTAATCTGCCTTTTTCTCTGTTTGACACTGTCCTTTGCCTTACACAACCTTTCAGTGTTATGAGGTCACACTGTTAATTTTTCATCTTAGTGCATTTTATATCAATGAAATATTCAGGTTTTTGTTGCATATGCCAAAGGTTTAAAGCATATCCTCCACTGTGTATTTGATCAGGTTCAGTGTATGTGGTTTTATGTTGAGATCTTTGACCCACATGGGCTTCAGTCTTGTGCAGGTCAATAAACATACATCTAATTGTGCTTTTCTAATCACAGACATCCTCTATAAGTGACATTATTTATTGAAGTTGTGATGTTTTTCCAGTGTGAATTTGTGGTTTCTTAATAAAAATCATGTGTGCATTGATGCATGAATTTATGTCTGTGGCTTTACAGGATTCTACTGATCAACCTGTCTGCTTTTATACCAATAGTACAGACGTTTTATCAATATAGCTTTGTAGTATAACTTGAAATCATGGAGAGTGAGACCTTAAGCAGCTCTTTATTGTTCAGGATTGTTTAAATTATCATTGAAAGCTTGTATTTCCACATGAAGAAGAAAATTATGCTTTCAAGGTGTGTGAGAAATTGTATAGGAATTCTGATGACTGGGATTGATTTGAATCTGCAATTTTCCTTTGGTAGGAGGGAAATTATTTTATATGTTAATCTTAATGATCCAAAAGCATCATTCCATGTTCTGATTTCTCCTTTAATGACTATCTGAGTCATATTCTAGTTTCCACAGGCATCTTCTTAATTGCTATTCCAGTTCACACACTCATTAGAAGTGAAGGAAAAAAAAACTTGTCTCCCTACCCTCCCAACTTTTATTGTCTTTTGTTTTCTTAATTAGTGCCATAATCATTAGACTCAAAATGAGATGCCGAAATTATTTTAAATTGCATTTCCATATACCAAATTATGTCACAATCTTAAAGTATACATCGAACATTTCTTATATTTCTCCATTGAGAATTCTCACTTCCTTTTTTTACCCTGTTTTTTTCCTTTGGGTTATTTCTTTTGTTGATAGTTATGTTTACATGTCTTTTAGATGTCAGATACTGCTTACATGCTTGGCAAATTTTCTCTCACTATGCATACTGTTTCATCATCCAGTTAATGTGATAAATTATTGCACAGGTATTTCATTTTATTTCATCAAGTTCTACTTGTCAAATGGTGGTATTATTTATTGATCTATCAAAATTTTGCTCATATTCTCTTTCCTTATTGTTATATCTCAGAGATTGTTTTTTCTAATTATTTTCTCTAACTGTTTTAAGTTTTCGGTGTAGTGTTAATATCCCTAACCTCTTAGAGTAATTATTGAAATTTATGGCAAATAAGCATTTATTTCTTGTACATGCAGATATCCAGATCCTTGCATCATTATTAAAACACAGCTGTTTCCCCTATTAACATTATTAGGGGCTTCTAAATACTAGGGATATCCACAAAATGACATGCAGAATCGATGATTCTGGGCCCAGTCAGGCTCACAGATATTTACCCACAATTCAATGAGCATTCATGCACTGAAAATAAGACCCTAAACTTAAGTAGCCACTGGAAATTTGGACTTAATCAGTGTCTCCTAATGATTGGATCATGAGCCATTAATGATTATGTTCCATTCCTTTTGATTCATTTCGCCTATCTGGGCTGCATTTTCTGTACTCACACAGCAAGAATGTACTTAGTTCTGCTATTACTTGATGTGCCAGGGTATGTTGCTACAAATGGGGAGGGATGGTTTGGTATTCCGCTTCTCTAAAAGAGGTGAGGATATTTTTACAGTAAGTGGTTATAAAGGAGAGAGTTGGAGAACAGGATTTTGGTGTCGGTCATCAGTGTGAAAACAATACAAATTAACTAATAATTAAGAAAATCTGTTGAAAATGAAAACACAGATATGAGAGGATAAGGCCTAGATAAATAAATTAAACCAGTGTCTTTTCTTCCTGAAGATGTAGGTACAAAGATGACAACTAAAACCAATCTGCCATTCCAGTTACTGTTGATTCAATTTTTTTGTCCCTGTGAGTACCCAATGCACATGGCCCACAAATACATTACTTGGCAAAGCACATACCCAAATAATAAACAAACGCTCAAAAATTAAGTCAAGAACATAGTTGCATGCAATTCATTTCTAGATCTTCTGTTCTGTCTCATTGAAATGCATGTTGGCTTTGTGCCAGATAGAGGATAAAAAGATAAATAGATAAGTAAGTCAATAGATACATAAATAGATAGATAGATAGATAGACACCTAAATACATAGATAGATACATAAATAGATACATAGTTAAATAGATATATAGATACATAGATTCATAGATACATAGATACTTAGATAAATAGATAGATACATAGATACATGGATATATAGATACATAGATAGAACATACATAGATATATAGATACTTAGATATATAGACAGGCAGATAGATAGATAGATAGATAGATAGATAGATAGATAGATAGATAGAGACAGAGAGACAGAGACTGAGAGAGACAGACAGAGAGATAGACAACATCAGTGTCACTGTGATTCACTTGTGAGTTAGTCTTTTCCTTGGAGAGTCATGTGTCCATGCATGGCCTGCTTAAAAATGCTGGCTTATATCTCCTCTACCAAGAACTCTGTGTGTCTCCTCAGATTTACTAAGTGAACATGATATTCCTCAGGCAGTTGCCTACCTTTCGCTATTTGTTTGTTTATTTTATTTTTGTCTCTAACATATTTCCTCCTGGAAGCCCTTCCAAATTATAATGACTGGTTTGTTGATTATTTAAAATTTTTATTATTCTTTTCCTAGAAAGAAGTTTACTTTTGGATATATCCTAGAGGAACAAAGTGTCCTTTTTTATGTGTGACTAACAAGCATTCTCACCAAACCTTTAATAATGACTTTCTTTTTATTTGTTGTTCTTCACATAGTTTACACACTTACTTGCCAAAATACAGGTCGAAGGATAATTGGATGTTCTTTTTTTCTCCCTACAGATTTTATATTTCCATTCTTCAAACAGTGTAATATGGACCGAGGTTTGTTACCAATTGAACACAAAGTAATATACAACATCAACCTACTCAATGATTATACTGTGTGTAAGGGGCATCATCAATATATGAATGAAAATGATATGATATAGTTCTTGGAATAAGGAAGTACCAAATTTTATTTCAGTAAGGTTCCTTCATGAAAGTGGAGATTATGGTCTACAATAGTCAAAGAGACAGGTTAATTTCATTTCATGGTTAAGCACCATTCAGTCACTGTTCTTCTCATACAGTATCTGGACAGTATTGTGAGAACTTATTTTTTTATTGATATATTTTCATATACATTTCAAATGATTTCCCATTTTCTGGGTCCCCACTCCCTGCAAGTCCCATAAGCCCTCTTCCGTCCCCCTGTTCTTCCATCCACCCCTTCCCACTTCGCTGTTGTGGAATTCCCCTATACTCTTGCACTGAGTCTTTCCAGAACCAGGGGCCACTCCTCCATTCTTTTTGGACATCATTTAATTTGTGGATTATGTCCTGGGTATTCAAAGTTTCTAGGTTAATATCCACTTATCAGTGAGTGCATACCACGATTGATCTTTTGAGACTGGGTTACCTCACTTAGTATGATGTTCCCCAACTCCATCCATATGTCTAAGAATTTCATGAATTCATTGTTTCTAATGGCTGAATAGTACTCCACTGTGTAAATATACCACATGTTTTGTATCCATTCCTCCGTTGAAGGACACCTAGGTTCTTTCGAGGTTCTGGCTACTACAAATAGGGCTGCTATGAACATAGTGGAGCATGTGTCCTTATTGCATGCTGAAGAATCCTCTGTATATATGCCCAGGAGTGGTATAACAAGGTCCTCAGGAAGTGACATGCCAAGTTTTCTGAGGAACCACCATACTGATTTCCCAAGTGGTTGCACCATCTTGCAATCCCACCAGCATTGGAGGAGTGTTCCTCTTTCTCCGCATCCTCGCCAACACCTGCTGTCTTCTGAGTTTTTGACCTTAGCCATTCTGACAGAGGTGAGGTGAAATCTCAGGGTTGTTTTGATTTGCATTTCCCTAATGATTAATGATGTTGAACATTTCTTAAGGTGTTTCTCAGCTCTCTGAAGTTCTTAATGTGAAAATTCTTTGCTTAGCTTCATACCCCACTTTTTAATGGGGTTATTTGTTTCTCTGGGTTCTACTTTCTTGAGTTCTTTGTATATATTAGATATTAGCCTTCTGTCGGATTTAGGGTTGGTGAAGAACCTTTCCCAGTCTGTTGGTTGACGTTTTGTCCTTTTGATGGTGTCCTTTGCCTTACAGAAACTTTGCAGTTTTATGGGGTCCCATTTGTCAATTCTTGATCTTCGAGCATAAGCTATTGGTGTTCTATTCAGGAACTTTTCCCCTGTGCCCATGTCCCCCAGGGTCTTCCCCAGTTTATTTTCGATTAGTTTCAGTGTGTCAGGTTTTATGTGGTGGTCCTTGATCCATTTGGAGTTGAGCTTGGTACAAGGAGATAAGAATGGATCTATGCGCATTCTTCTGCATGCGGACCTCCAATTGAAACAGCACCATTTGTTGAAAAGACTATCGTTGTTCCACTGGATTCTTTCAGCTCCTTTGTCGAAGACCAAGTGACCATAGGTGTGTTGGTTCATTTCTGGGTCTTCAATCCTATTCCATTGATCTGCTTTCCTGATGTTGTACCAATCCCATGCAGTTTTTATCACTATTGCTCTGTAGTAGAGTTTAAAGTCTGGGATACTGAATCCCCCTGAAGTTCTTTTACTGTTGAGAATAGTTTTAAATATCCTGGGTTTTTTGTTATTCCAGATGAATTTGAGAATTGTTCCTTCTAGTTCTATGAAGAACTGGGTTGGGGTTTTTATGGGGATAGCATTGAATCTGTAGATTGCCTTTGGCAAGATGGCCATTTTATGTATATTAATCCTGCCAATCCATGAGCATGGAAGATTTTACCATTTTCTGAGATCTTCTTCGATTTCCTTCTTCAGAGATCGGAAGTTCTTTTCATATAGGTCTTTCACTTGTTTTGTTAGAGTCACCCCAAGAGACTTTATGCTGTTTGTAGCTATTGTGAAGGGGGTAATTTCCCTAATTTCTTTCTCAGTCTGCTTATCCTTTGAATATATAAAGGCTACTGATTTGCTTGTGTTGATTTTGTACACAGCCACTTTGCTGAAGTTGTTTATGAGCTGTAGGAATTCTCTAGTAGAGTTTTTGGGGTCACTTAAGTATACGATCATATCATCTGCAAATAGTGATAGTTTGAATTCTTCCTTTCAAATTTGTATCCCTTTGACTTCCTTATGTTGTCTAATTGCTCTAGCTAGGACTTCAATAACTATATTGAAAAGATATGGAGAGATGGGGCAGCCTTGTCTAGTCCCTGATTTTAGTGGGATTGCTTCAAGTTTCTCTCTTTTTATTTTTAAATTTTTTATTCGATATAATTTATTTACATTTCAAATGATTTCCCCTTTTCTAGCCCCCCCACTCCCTGAAAGTCCCGAAAGCCCCATTCTCTTCCCCTGTCCTCCCACCCACCCCTTCCCACTTCCCCATTCTGGTTTTGCCGAATACTGCTTCACTGAGTCATTCCAGAACCAGGGGTCACTCCTCCTTTCTTCTTGTACCTCATTTGATGTGTCGATTATGTTTTGGGTATTCCAGTTTTCTAGGTTAATATCCACTTATTAGTGAGTGCATACCATGATTCACCTTTTGAATCTGGGTTACCTCACTTAGTATGATGTTCTCTAGCTCCATCCATTTGCCTAAGAATTTCATGAATTCATTGTTTCTAATGGCTGAATAGTACTCCATTGTGTAGATATACCACATTTTTTGTATCCACTCTTCTGTTGAGGGATACCTGGGTTCTTTCCAGCATCTGGCAATTATAAATAGGGCTGCTATGAAAATAGTAGAGCATGTATCCTTATTACATGGTGGGGAATCCTCTGGGTATATGCCCAGGAGTGGTATAGCAGGATCTTCTGGAAGTGAGGTGCCCAGTTTTCAGAGGAACCGCCAGACTGCTTTCCAGAGTGGTTGTACCAATTTGCAACCCCACCAGCAGTGGAGGAGTGTTCCTCTTTCTCCACATCCTCTCCAACACCTGCTGTCTCCTGAATTTTTAATCTTAGCCATTCTGACTGGTGTAAGATGAAATATCAGGGTTGTTTTGATTTGCATTTCTCTAATGACTAATGAAGTTGAGCATTTTTTTATTTGATATATTTTTTATTTACATTTCAAATGATTTCCACTTTTCTAGCCCCCCACTCCCCGAAAGTCCCATAAGCCCACTTCTCTCCCCCTGTCCTCCCACCCAACCCTTCCCACTTCCCCATCCTGGTTTTGCCCTATACATCTTCACTGAGTCTTTCCAGAACAAGGGGCCACTCCTCCTTTCTTCTTGTATCTCATTTGATGTATGGATTATGTTTGGGGTATTCCAGTTTTCTAGGTTAATATCCACTTATTAGTGAGTGCATACCATGATTCACCTTTTGAGTCTGGGTTACCTCACTTAGTATGATGTTTTCTAGCTCCATCCATTTGCCTAAGAATTTCATGAATTCATTGTTTCTAATGGCTGAATAGTACTCCATTGTGTAGATATACCACATTTTTTGCATCCACTCTTCTGTTGAGGGATGCCTGGGTTCTTTCCAGCATCTGGCAATTATAAATAGGGCTGCTATGAACATAGTCGAGCATGTATCCTTATTACATGGTGGGGAATCCTCTGGGTATATGCCCAGGAGTGGAATAGCAGGATCTTCTGGAAGTGAGGTGCCCAGTTTTCAGAGGAACTGCCAGACTGATTTCCAGGGTGGTTGTACCAATTTGCACTTCAACCAGCAGTGGAGGAGTGTTCCTCTTTCTCCACACCCTCTCCAACACCTGCTGTCTCCTGAATTTTTAATCTTAGCCATTATGACTGGTGTAAGATGAAATCTCAGGGTTGTTTTGATTTGCATTTCCCTAATGACTAATGAAGTTGAGCATTTTTTAAGATGCTTCTCGGCCATCCGAAGTTCTTCAGGTGAGAATTCTTTGTTTAACTCTGTACCCCATTTTTTAATAGGGTTGTTCGGTTTTCTGGAGTCTAACTTCTTGAGTTTTTTATGTATATTGGATATTAGCCCTCTATCTGATGTAGGATTGGTGAAGATCTTTTCCTAATTTGTTGGTTGCCGATTTGTCCTCTTGATGGTGTCCTTTGCCTTACAGAATCTTTGTAATTTTATGAGGTCCCATTTGTCAATTCTTGATCTTAGAGCATACGCTATTCGTGTTCTGTTCAGAAACTTTCTCCCTGTACCGATGTCCTCAAGGGTCTTCCCCAGTTTCTTTTCTATTAGCTTCAGAGTGTCTGGCTTTATGTGGAGGTCCTTGATCCATTTGGATTTGAGCTTAGTACAAGGAGACAAAGATGGATCAATTCGCATTCTTCTGAATGCCGAACTCCATTTGAACCAGCACCATTTGTTGAAAAGGCTATCTTTTTTCCATTGGATGTTTTCAGCCTCTTTGTCAAGGATCAAGTGGCCATAGGTGTGTGGGTTCATTTCTGGATCTTCAATCCTGTTCCATTGATCCTCCTGCCTGTCACTGTACCAATACCATGCAGTTTTTAACACTATTGCTCTGTAGTATTGCTTGAGGTCAGGGATACTGATTCCTCCAGATTTTCTTTTGTTGCTGAGAATAGTTTTAGCTATCCTGGGTTTTTTGTTGTTCCAGATGAATTTTATAATTGCTCTTTCTAACTCTGTGAAGAATTGAGTTGGGATTTTGATGGGTATTGCATTGAATCTGTATATTGCTTTTGGCAAAATGGCCATTTTAACTATATTGATTCTACCGATCCATGAGCATGGGAGGTTTTCCC
The DNA here is from genome assembly GCF_947179515.1 of Apodemus sylvaticus. Taxonomy (NCBI): domain Eukaryota; kingdom Metazoa; phylum Chordata; class Mammalia; order Rodentia; family Muridae; genus Apodemus; species Apodemus sylvaticus. The sequence continues at coordinate 74,880,494 of NC_067475.1, forward strand.
ATTTTTTGAGGTCTTCTTCCATTTCCTTCTTCAGAGTCTTGAAGTTCTTGTCATACAGATCTTTCACATGTTTGGTAAGAGTCACCCCAAGATACTTTATACAGTTTGTGCCTTTGTGATGGAGGTCATTTCCCTAATTTCTTTCTCAGCCTGCTTATCCTTTGAGTATAGGAAGGCCACTGATTTGCTTGTGTTGATTTTATAACCTGCCAATTTGCTGAAGTTGTTTATCAGCTGTAGAAGCTCTCTAGTGGAGTTTTTTGGGTCACTTAGGTAGACTATCATGTCGTCTGCAAATAATGATAGTTTGACTTCTTCCTTTCCAATTTGTATCCCTTTGACCTCCTTATGTTGTCGAATTGCCCGAGCTAGTACCTCAAGTACAATATTGAAAAGATAAGGAGAAAGGGGGCAGCCTTGTCTGGTCCCTGATTTCAGTGGGATTGCTTCAAGTTTCTCTCCATTTAGTTTGATGCTGGCTAGCGGTTTGCTGTATATTGCTTTTACTATGTTTAGGTATGGACCTTGAATTCCTGTTCTCTCCAAGACTTTAAGCATTAAAGGATGCTGAATTTTGTCAAATGCTTTTTCAGCATCCAATGAAATGTCCATATGGTTTTGTACTTTGAGTTTGTTTATGGAGTGGATTGCATTGATGGATTTCCGTATATTGAACCAACCCTGCATTCCAGGGATAAAGCCTACTTGATCATGGTGGATGATCGTTTTGATGTGTTCTTGGATTTGGTTGGCAAGAATTTTATTGAGTATTTTTGCATCGATGTTCATAAGGGAAATTGGTCTGAAGTTCTCTTTCTTTGTTGGATCTTTGTGTGGCTTTGGTATCAGCGTAATTGTGGCTTCGTAGAAGGAATTGGGTAGTGTTCCTTCTGTTTCTATTTTGTAGAATAGTTTGAAGATTATTGGTGTTAACTCTTCTTTGAAGGTCTGATAGAATTCTGCACTGAAACCATCTGGTCCCGTGCTTTTTTTGGTTGGAAGACTTTCTATGACTCCTTCTATATCTTTAGGCATTATGGGACTGTTTAGATGGTCTAGTTGGTCCTGATTTAATTTTGGTATTTGGTATCTGTCAAGGAAATTATCCATTTCCTCCAGATTCTCCAGTTGTGTTGAGTACAGTCTCTTGTAGTAGGATCTGATGATTTTTTGGATTTCCTCAGTTTCCGTTGTTATATCTCCCTTTTCATTTCTAAGTTTGTTAATTTGGATACTTTCTCTGTGCCCTTTGGTCACTATGGCTAAGGGTTTATCTATCTTGTTGATTTTCTCAAAGAACCAGCTCCTGGTTTTGTTGATTTTTTGTATGGTTCTCTTTGTTTCTACTTGATTGATTTCGGCCCTGAGTTTGATGATTTTCTGCCTTCTACTCCTGGGTGAAATAGCTTCTTTTTGTTCCAGGGCTTTCAGGTGTGTCATTAAGCTGGTAATGTATGCTCTCTCCATTTTCGTTTTGGAGGCACTCAGGGCTATGAGTTTTCCTCTTAGCACTGCTTTCATTGTATCCCACAGCTTTGGGTATGTTTTGTTTTCATTTTCATTGTGTTCTAAAAAGTCTTTAATTTCTTTCTTTATTTCTTCCTTGACCAAGGTATCATTGAGTAGAATATTGTTCAGTTTCCACGTGTATGTAGGTTTTCTGTTGTTTTTGTCGCTATTGAAGACCACTTTTACTCCATAGTGATCAGATAGGAGGCATGGGATTAGTTCGATCTTCTTATATTAGTTGAGGTCTGTCTTGTGACCAATTATATGGTCGATTTTGGAGAAGGTGCCATGATGTGCTGAGAAAAAGGTATATTCTTTTGTTTTAGGATAGAATGTTCTATATATATCTGTTAAATCTAATTGGTCCAAAGCTTCAATTAGTTTCATTGTGTCCCTGTTTAGTTTCTGTTTTCCTGATCGGTCCATTGAGGAAAGTGCAATGTTGAAGTCACCCACAATTATTGTGTTAGGTGCAATGTGTGCTTTGAGTTTCAATAAAGTTTCTTTTACGAAAGAGGGTGCCCTTGCATTTGGAGCATAGATGTTCAGGATTGAGAGTTCTTTTTGTTGTATTTTTTTCTTTTACGAGCAAGAAGTGTCCCTCAGAGTCTCTTTTGATGACTTTGGGTTGAAAGTCAATTTTATCTGATATTAAAATGGCTACTCCAGCTTGTTTCCTGAGACCATTTGCTTGTAAAATTGTCTTCCAGCCTTTTACTCTAAGGTAGTGTTTGTCTTGTATCCAATCAGTTAGTCTGTGTCTTTTAATTGGGGCATTAATTCCATTGATGTTAAGAGATATTAAGGAATAGTGATTGTTACTTCCTATCATTTTTGACGTTATTGTTTAAATTTGATTGCTTAACTTCTTTTGGGTTTGATGCAAGGTTACTAACCTGCTTTTTCCAGGGTGAAGTTTCCTTCCTTGTATTGGTGTTTTCCTCCTATTATCTTTGTAGGGCTGGGTTTGTGGATAGATATTGGGTAAACTTGGTTTTGTCATGAAATATCATAGTTTCTCCACCTACGGTGATTGAGAGTTTTGGTGGATATAGTAGTTTTGGTTGGCATTTGTGTTCTCTTAGAGTCTCCATGAGATCTGCCCAGGACCTTCTAGACTTCATAATCTCAGGTGAAAAGTCTGTTGTGATTCTGATAGGTCTCCCTTTATATGTTACTTGGCCTTTTTATCTTACTGCTTTCAATATTCTTTCTTTGTTTAGAACATTTGGTGTTTGGATTATTATGTGACAGGAAGTATTTCTGTTCTGGTCCAGTCTGTTTGGAGTTCTGTAGGCTTCTTTTATATTCATGGGCATCTCTCTCTTTAGGTTAGGGAAGTTTTCTTCCATAATTTTATTGAAGATATTTGCTGGCCCTTTAAGTTGTAAATCTTCACTCTCATCTATGCCTATAATCCTTAGGTTTGGTCTTCTCATTGTGTCCTGGATTTCCTGGATATTTTGGGTTACAAGCTTTTTGCATTTTGCATTTTCTTTAACTGTTGAGTCCATGGTTTCTATGGAATCTTCAGCATCTGAGATTCTTTCTTCTATCTCTTGTATTCTGTTGTTGATATTTGCATCTCTGTCCCCTGATTTCTTCCCAAGGCTTTCTATCTCCAAAGTTGTTTCCCTTTGAGTTTTCTTAGTTGTTTCTACTTCTGATTTTAGATCCAGGATGGTTTTGCTTAGCTCCTTCACTTGCTTGTTTGTGCTTTCCTGTAATTCTTTAAGAGATTTTTGTGTTTCCTCTTTCATGACCTCAGCCTGTTGACCAAAGTTCTCCTGTATTTCTTTAAGTGTTTTTTGTGTTTCCTCATTGTTGGCTTTTGTATTCTCCTGGATTTCTTTCAATGATGTTTGTGTTTCCTTTGCAAGGGCTTCTAACTTTTGATCCATTTTCTCCTGAATTTCTTTAAGTATGTCCTTCATGTGTTCCTGTACCAGCATCATGACCAGTGATTTTAGATCCAAATCTTGTTTTACTGGTGTGATGGGATATGCAGGACATGTTGGTAGAGGAGAATTGGGTTCAGATGTTGCCATATTGCCTTGATTTCTGTTAGTGACGCTGCTGCGTTTGCCTTTTGCCATCTAGTTCTCACTGGTGTTAGTTTGTCTTGTCAGTGCTGGACTCACCAGTGCAAGCTGCCCCTTCCCAGTTGGCCTCTGGTGCACAGCTTACCTCCTGCACTGCCTGTAAACAGGGTGCTGCTGCCCAGGCTGTTCAGATCCCGAAGCAGGCACCCAAAGGCTCCCGCTTGGGCCTGCTTGATTCACTGGAGCACACAGACTTCTCCCAGCTGGCCGCCCGGAAGCCCCTCTAGCTTCTTGCAGGACCTGGAGATGTGGTGCTGCTGCCCAGGCTGATCTGGATCCGGAAGCGGAGAGAGTTGAGCTGAGGGCTCCTGCCTGAGGCTTGCCCCAGATTGTGTCTGTGGACCAGATGGAGCCTGTGTGCACCCCCAGGGAGCGCTGACGGTGCATGCTGCCGGGACCTCCCCTGTGTTCTCATCACTCCGCTGGGCAGCCGATCCCCCAGCCGGGCTGGCGCACACAAGGTTAGCCTGGCTGCCCAGGCACTGAGTCCAGGCAAACGCCTGGGAGGCCAAGGTCTGAGCAAAGTTCCCCTAGGGCTATGACTGTTAATTGGGTCCTTCAGATCACGAGGATGGCGGGCGTGTGTGCTCGCGCTCCCTGAAAGTTCAGGGAGAGTCTGCTGTGCTAACAACCTCCTGGGCGGGTTGACAGACAGATGGCCCACCAATCCGCCCAATTCTTGGGGTCAGTCTTGTGCCTTTTGGGGCCTCGACCCATGCTTTGTTAGCCTCAGGTTATGCTTGTTAGCCGTCTCTGCCCTCCCGAGCACTCTGGGTCCTGTAGGCAAAATGGCGGTGCGCGTGCTGGCCAGGGCAAAAAACCTCCTGCTGGGTTGGCACCCCGATGGCCCCCCCGAACAGCCCAGGGCCTGGGTGCAGGCCAACGCCTGTCGGGCTCAGACCCCTGCGGTGTTGGCCTCGGATTATGTTTGTGTACCTCAGTCTGTCCGATCTCTCTGGAGCCCGAAACCAAGATGGAGGTGAGCCTCTCCTCACTGGCGGGAGGCCGAGTTTCAAGTTTCTCTTTATTTAGTTTATGATGTTGGCTACCGGTTTTGCTGTATACTGCTTTTACTATGTTTAGATATGGCCTTGGATTCCTGTCTTTTCCAAGACTTTTAGCATGAAAGGATACTGAATTTTGTCAAATGCTTTTTCAGCATCTAATGAAATGATCATGTGGTTTTTTTCTTTGAGTTTGTTTATGTAGTGGATAGCATTTATGGATTTCTTCATATTGAACCATCCCTGCATCCCTTGGATGAAGCCTACTTGATCATGGTGGATGATTGTTTTGATGTGTTCTTGGATTCGGTGGGCAAGAATTTTATTTAGTATTTTTGCATCGATATTGGTTTGAAGATCTCTTTCTTAGTTGAGTCTAGGTGTTCTGTGTACATCATGGTGCTACTGTCCTCATAGAATGAGTATGACAGTAATCCTTCTGTTTCTTTTTTGTGGAATAATTTGAGAATTATTGGTGTTAGATTTTCTTTGAATGGTGGTACAATGCTGTGCTAAAACTATCTACCCATGCTCTGTTTTTTGTTTGTTTGTTTTCTTTTTTTGTTATTTTTTGTTTTTGAGACTTTTGATGACTGCCTATTTCATGGGGTAATATGACTGTTCAATAGTTTATCTGATCTTGAGTTAACTTTGGTACATGGTATCTTTCTAGAAAACCATCCATTTTGTTAAGATCTTCCAGTTTTGTGGAATACAGTCTTTTGAAGTAAAACAGACTGCTCTTTAAATTTGTCATCTATAATTAATTCACTCTGCTCATCCTGATTTTTTTCTGTCTCTCTGTCTTTTAGTTAGTTTGAGTGAGAACTTACTTTTCTTGTTGATTTCCTGAAGAAGTCAAATCTTAGTTGTGTAGATTTTTGAATTGTTTTCATAGATTCCATTTGATTGTTTTGAGCTCTAATTTAGATTATTTTCTAAATTATAAATTGAGGTCCTTGATCCACTTCTACTTGAGCTTTGTGGAAGGTCACAAATATGTATCTATTTTCATTTTTCTCTATACATATTTCCAGTAAGACAAAAATCATTTATTGAAGATCCTTTCTCTTTTCCATTATATAATTTTGGCCCTGACTCAGAATTGTCCCTGTCAAGGGGACCTGCAGAGAAAAAAATGGAGCAGAGCCTGAGGGAGAAGAGGTCCAATGACAGGACCAGATTAAAATGCAGCTCCGGTGGAAGCTCCAGGGCGTGACACTGTTACTGATGCTGTGATGTTCTTAAGATGGGAGTCTGGAATTGCTGAAATCCACCAGGAACAAAAAGCAGTTGAAAGAATCTGGTGCATATACTTACTCCCTCCCAATGGACAGAAGCTGGGTTTCAAGGGGTTGAATTAGGGAAAAACTGGAAGAAGCTGACATGCCAAGCAGCATATACCAGTTGGTATGAAGCTCATGACAGAAATACAGAAGAGACTGCCTGATCTAGCCTCAGTGAGAGAAGATGCAACTAACCCTTGAGAGATTTGAGGCCCCCGGAGTGGGTGATCTGTTGGTGTTGGTGTTGGTGTTGGTGTTGGTGTTGGTGGGGGCATCTACTTGGAGATGTCAAAGGAGGAATGTTATGGAGGGAGGTCGTAACTAATGGACTCAGAGAGGTATATTGTTGGGAAAGTAAAGGAAAATTAAATGATAATAGTAATAATAATCATCATTATTATCATCATAATCATCATCTTTATAATCATTATCATCATCATCATCATTATCATCATCATCATCATCATGTTAGGAAAGACAATGGTGGAAAATAAGAGAATATTGTATAGCACTGTATGTTTCCACAATAGAATCAGAAAGTTCTCATTCCATCTATTGAAAATATATATGAAAGCTATATTTAAAAAAGGAGCAAACACACACAAGAGGAATAGAAGGAACTGAATCTAATAGATGAAAAGTAAGAAAGACTGTTAAATTCATTGGTATTGGGTGAAGTTTCCTAAACAGAACTCAAATGGCTCAGGCACTGTGATAGAGAAGCATTTGGAATGTAAACAAAGAATTTAGGAAAGAAAGAAAGAAAGAAAGAAAGAAAGAAAGAAAGAAAGAAAGAAAGAAAGAAAGAAAGAAAGAAAGAAAGAAAGAAAGAAAGAAAGAAAGGAAAGAAAGAAAGAAAGAAAAGAAAAGAAAAAAAGAGAATATCTGGACCAACACATTGCTGGCTGCAGCCCTAAGGAATGAAGCTCTGCACCATGTCTGGCTTTGTATTGGGAGAGCGGACCTGTAGTCATGGACCAGGAAAATTCGCCATTATGATGTAAGTACAAGAATGCCAGTTAATAATTAATCTGATGCCAGAGCCCTGGAATCACACTAACAACTCTCTGCAATGAGCATTTGCAAATAAAACTCTTTGGTGCAAAACATTAACATTATGTGAAATATCACAGATCTTTCTCATTTCTTAAAACAATTTAATTCATATATTTATTTTTAGGAGATATTTGAAGGACAGAGGGCATATAAATGGGCAGGGAGATCAGTGGTATTTGATGAATGAAGTAAAAGTCACATAGAATAAATTAAACGTATTTAAAATGCTGATGCTTATGAGATAGGTATGAAGTGTTGTTATCATTGACTATTGATTATAATAATAATCAATAATTAATGTATTATTAGTGATTTTCATAAATACTTATAGAGGCAAGGTGATCCTCTCTTTAAAAATAACATGAATACAATTCTCTCCAAATTGAGCTATTGTACATGTCATTTTTAGGAGAGTTATATATAGAGACATGGGCAAGTTTTTGATTGTAAAATTCCATATTATATTAGCTTCCATTTATCAGAGACCATTTTATTGTTCCCATCAGAGTTGTACCCATGAAAGGAAAGGTCTAGAATCTAATTCAGAAATTTTGAATGTTATAGAGCTATGGCTGTTGCCCAATTCTTGAGTATATTAAATTTTCTTGCAGATATAGAGGAGACTCTGATTTAGAGTGTGACAACCAGTGTGTTTTTAGGACATAAATAAGGAAAAAAAGATGGTTGACTAGAGTATCTACTTGTGAATTGCTTTTTAATAGTTCTCAAGGGTTTATTCACCACTGACCCAAATTTTCTTTTGTGCTTTCTGTTTAGTAGCTGACTCCTTCACTGTATTTCCTAATACTTGACCTTCAAAATTGAGGTAGTATCTGACCAATCAAGCTTAGTCAATGAACCATTCTCAAAGGAGAATTTCGGAATTGAAAAAATAAGGGAAATAGACAGCACTATAACATTACTCCAGCCAATGCTGAGGCTGAATCAGTTTTTTCCCCCAACCTGTTTTAATACCATTCTAAGTGCATGCAACAAATAAGGTCAGTTCTTAGTCAAGGACCCAACAAGGCAATAAACCAAGTCTCATGATCACTGTTTTCCGGGGCTCTTTAGGATGGAAAAGATAAAAGGAATGGCAAACATAACTTTGCTAAGTTTACCTTGGTGTTTGTATTTTCCAAAATGTAAATATTCTTGCCTGGACCTTCTTACAAAATTGCAAGTGCCTTAACTTTTGCTGGCTGGAATGCCTTTCTTATGAGCTGTGGAATATGCATTACCAAAAGCAATATATCGTTGTATTAGATTGGTAAGGCTCTGGAGAATCTTACTCATCATTGACTGTCAGACACTTAAATTAATGATCCTGTCTGGGCATCCATTTTTACTTTAAATCCATGTATTTTGGCAGCCAACAGGTTGATGTTGTTAAAGGCAAGTAGTATCACAATGGGCAGGAATAAGTGTATTCCCAGGACAAGGAGGCTAACATGATGAAGCTGTATATGTCATTCTTAAAGTTTGACCAAGTTGCAAATACTGACCTTAATCCACTAATAATTTTATCAACAGTATCTACAGCATTAAAACTCAGTAGAGTAGTATTCTTTAAATTCATAATCTAGTTATGCAAAGTTAAACATGCAGAGAGGTATTTTAATTATACCAAATACTCTGCAAGTGTCTTTGAACTTTCTCCCAGGTATTGTGACTGTCATTTTAAGTTTTAGAATTAACAGATACTGATTGCTATTCAGCATGATAATTGAGATACCTGCTTACTCTTGTACTCTGAACCTCCTCTCAAATAATTTGAATACAATTATAAACAATGTCAGTTCGTTGTTCCAAATTCTTATCTAAATCTTCCTGAATACTCAGAGTATTAGTAATATTTTTTGTAAAATGATTAACAATATATCTGCCTTAACGCCTTGTGTCAAAGAAGTTGCAGAAACAGGGGTACTAGCTATTAATGTAAACAAAGCCACTAACCAGCTCTAATCATTAAGCTCACTACACTCTTGCTTCTGCTTTAATCCTGACTCACTTTTTCTGGTATTCGCAAACTGTTTTCAGAATACCAAGGTCCTGTAATACTCACAGGAAGTTAAACAACAGCTGGTTGATAAAGGATTATAACTGGCATGCTGTGTTTCAATACACTAACACTATTAAAAGTATGCAATCAATACGATTTACATTAAATACTGTAGAAGAAACAAAAGTAATTTTAATGTGACCAATTAGGAAAAGATTAGGAGCCTTAACACATGCACTAAGAATTGTTAGAAATCTAGAACCTGTCCCAGTTTTATTGACTGAAAACATAACATCATGCAAGTTAGTTGTACTCTGAACATTTTAAAGTATGTCTATGAAAATGTCCAGAACAAGCCTTACAAAGAGAAACATTCTTTTCTTTTTTTAAAAAAAAATTGGATTTATTTCTAGACAAGTACATTTTTGAGTTAGAATAACTGGTCATATAAAAGGGAAGAGAAGAGTCATTATAACTTCTTTTTTTGTTTAAGTTTTCTAAAGCAGTTTCCACAGTCTCCACGGAATTTGTCTCACAAGCTTGAAGCAAGGTACCTTGTCCAATCTGGGATATAGGCAAGAAAAGGTGGGTCAGGAAAATATGCCCAATTTGCTTCCCTGTCACCATTGTCAGGATGCTCAGCAAGCTCATAGGTCAGCATCACTCTTTGTCCCACCATCAGCATGTCACACCAGTCAGTCTGGAAGCTACCACACTCCTTCAGCATCCTGCAGAAAAAACACAAACATGGCATCTTTTCCAAATTAATACCTTACTGGGACCATGACATAGGCCAGTAAGTGGATCCTTCCATTTCATGTTGGCATACGTATGCTTAATTGTAGGATGTCATAGATACTCAGCACAGAATTCCTTAGCATCCAAATTTTAAAATATTAAAATAACAACAATATGACTTAAAGAAATTTGTGGTATATGGGGATATAATTCTCCTTTTTTATTTTATGAAGATTTTGTTTTAAATTCCACAAAATCCTGTAATTTATAATTATACGGAATTCCAGTAATATTGATAATATGTAATTGTTGACAAAATGTCCATAATGCTTGACTACAATAGCATTTCCACTATCTGTTTGAATCACATTTGGTTCAACAAGCAGAGACAAACAATTACAGGAACGACTAAATTCATTTTTTGTTGCTTCTCCTGTTAAAGCATTTGCAACTATAAATCCTGAGTCAGTATCTATAATCACATATATATATATATCTATTTTAATTTCCAAAACTCAAAAATATGAGTAATATCCATGTCTTAGTCAGGGTTTCTATTCCTGCACAAACATCGTGAACAAGAAGCAAGTTGGGGAAATAAGGGTTTCTTCAGCTTACACATCCACATTGCTGTTCATCTCCAAAGGAAGTCAAGCATTGCATGATGCAATAGCTGAAGCAGGAGCCACAAAGGGATGTTCCTTACTGGCTTGCTTCCCCTGGATTTCTCAGCTTGCTTTGTTATAGAACCAAAGATTACTAGCCCAGGTATGATACCAACCACAATGTGCCCTCCCCCTTTAATCACCAACTGAGAGAATGCCCCAAGGTCGGATCTCATGGAGGCACTTCCCCAACTGCAGCTCATTTCTCTATGATAACTCCAGCCTGTGTCATGTTTTCACACACACACACACACACACACACACACACACACACACACACACACACACAAAACAGCCAGTGCAATCCATTTTCCATAATTGACTAGGTACAAGTCTTCAAGAATTAACACCATTATATGGTAAAGGAAGAAACTGAGAACAATTGTTTAGAACTTAACATTCACATTAAATAAAAAAATTCATGTCTCAAGCTATTACCATTTTGATGATGTAAAGAACAAGATTATTTGACTAACTGTTCTTGTGTAAGTCCCATAATCTTCCTGGTATACTAATCTTCAGGAGAATTGCCCACACTATGGGGTCCAGACAATCCAGTATGAACTCTTAAATATTCTATAAAATAAGGAACAATAGGTCCTCTTAAATTCAGTTGTTTTGCATAAATTATTGCAAAATTTGACAATTAGGAGTATTTATAAGAGGAACAGTTTCAAGCAATTGCAAACAATGAGCTATATATTGGCTATCAGTACACAAATTGAATCCTTGATTTTGAACATTTCAAAAACAGTGGCTTCGGCATGTAATTCAATTATTTGTGTTATAGAAGAGGGGAAATTCAAGAGAATAAACAAGTGATCAAACTAGATGTGCTACCTTCTCACTAGATAAGCCATCTGTAAATATATTAAGGGCATTTTATCTGGCGTGCACACATAAATATACAGGAAATACAAAAGCATACAAAGAGGCAAATTGTAACATCTAGTCTTTTACAGTGTGATTATCAATTTTGCAGGAAAATTTGCACATGAAATAGGCCAAATATAAGTAGTCTGCAATAACCAATTTAATTGCTGTGTGAAATAAGGAATACATATTTAATCAGGTTTTTTTTTTTCAAAATATGTTCATGGTTCTATCCTACGATTTTCTATTATCACAGCAAGAGATTCTTAATAGGGTGTTCAAACTTTACTTGGAAATGAAACAAGATGAATCCACATTAATGGTCCCTTTTCCAAAAGGCCTGCTATAGATCCATGAGAAGTAGGAAGAACTCAAACATCCAATAATTGGTCAAAGTCTATGCAATGTATCTGTTGTTGGTTAATAGCATCCTCTAGCTTCTGCAAATCTTTTTTATCCCTTATCAGTTAATTGTACAGGGGAATTAAGATTTGCATATGCTTTAAGAATGTCAGAGGTTTATGTTCTCCTATTATAAACTTAAGATGGGGTGTAACCAATTTACTCTCCTTTCATGTTTTGAAAATCATTTAAAATAAACAAATTATCTTTTCTTATTAGAATTTTCTGTATCATGATTTGTTTAGGATATAACTGATGATCCAAATATTGAAAAATATTGCCTTTGAATCTTTTCTGGAGTGTAATGGCTATTACTGGTTGTCAACTTGGAATGAACTACAATCCAGAATTGGAAGTTGAACTTGGGATGCTAATCTGGAGATTGAGAGCTACAAGTGTCTGACCTGGATTTTGACCTGGACATCTTGAAGCATAGTAGCTATGAACTCCAGAAGGTTAAGACAGTGAGATCTCTGAATTCAAGTTCATCTGGGATTAAAGGCTTGTTGGTACATACCTTTAATCTGGGACACATCCTCTGCTGGAGATCCATATAAGGACATTGGAAGAAGGATGACAGACTCACTCTTGCTTGCCTGCCTCTTGAATCTGAGAAACTGTTAGATCCTTGAACTTCTATTCACAGCCCTTAATGGCCATTGTTGGGAAGTTGGACTGAAGACTAAAAGTTATCAACAATCCCCTAACTTTATAGAGACTACTGGTATGTTCTGTAACTCTAGAGATCCCTGACTAATAAACAGGGGGAAGCAGGCATGGGATAGAGAATTTGCAGAGGGAAAAATGGATAGGGGGATAACATCTGAAATATAAGAAAATAAAATAACCAAGAAAAAATCAGGAAAATTTTCTGCATTATTTATTCAAATTTTATAATTACTAAAGGAACTTTTACTTTTTTGTTTCTGCAAAATTTTACTTCAGCTATAAATAGAATACTATCAGATTCCAATTACAGACAAATAGACTTTAGATTTTAAGAATGATAATTCTGGATGCAAAATGATGATTAGTTCTTTAAGAGCAAGATCAGTATAAATAGACAAATGATTTAGAAAAATGGATGATATTGGATCTCACATTTATGATGCTACTGTGATAGGAAAAACAATCTATGGATGAATTTAGAACTGATAGATTCAAAAGAATTTGTGGTTTCTTGCATGAGTACTTGGATTCCAACATTTTGGACAGAAAACGGACATTATCAAAGTGCTTACAGTAATTGGGGAGGGGTAGAATAACCCTGAAACATTTTATTTTGATTTATGAAAGGTACTGATTAATTATCCCTCATATAGTAATAGAGACACCAATTTCTCGAGTCCCTACATTCTATTCTGATGAGCAAAATCAGGAAATGTATGTTATAAGTAAAAAAATGAGTAAAGTAGCTCAAATCCTTTTTTTTTTCAGTCAAAAAAGTCAGAGCTGCATGCCAATCTTATGTTATTAGTAAAATTTCCTGAATCTATTAATAGAGTTACTGCCTCTCTCTCTCTCTCAATTTTTCCCTGAGACAAGGTTTCTTTGTGTATCCCTGGCTGTCCTGAAACTCACCCTGTAGACCAGGCTGGCCTAGACTCAGAAATCAACCTGATTCTGCCTCCAAAGTGCTTGTATTATAGTCATGTGCCACCACCACCCAGCTGAGTCATTGACTCGCAATATGCAGAGAGAATTGTTTTAAATATCAAAATTCCTGAACTTATTCTGGCTCATAAATAATTTTGGTATTTGTTCAGTTACAAGAAATTGGAAATAGAAATCATTCATGGTATTCACTTATCAAATTCCAGACTAGTCTCTAGTGCTGTCTAGCACAAAGTAATTAAGGAAATAAGATAGTAATAAGAAATGTGACAGAGCCATCAGAATTACCTAAGAAGCAACATGTTCACTGCAAAGGTTTGCAGAAAGACTTTTCAGTCACTCTTCAACAAGCCGAGGAAATGTCCTTCTTATTCGTTATATAACAAAATTCAATGACCTACAGGAATGCAGCTACACTATATTTACATAAATAAATAATATATATTAAATGACTGTTTTTATTCTGCAGAGTTTGGAAAATTAAAGTTTGTACACTGTACCATAGATATAAATTCTGGATTTAAAAACAACCTTGAGAAGTGTGATTTTGTTATTCTCATTTATCAGAAGTTATGACTATTATGGGGATATCTGTATGAACTGTAACTAACAATGCTTTTTGATATGTCTTTAGTAATAACCCTACTAAAAATGGAGTACAGAGTTAAACAAGAATTTTCACCTGAAGAACTTTGGATGGCTGAGAAGCATCTTAAAAAATGCTCAACTGTATTAGTCATTAGGGAAATGCAAATCAAAACAACCCTGATATTTTACCTTACACCACTCAGAATGACTGTGATTAAAAATTCAGGAGACAGCAAGTGTTGGCAAGGATGTAGAGAAAGAGGAACACTCCTCCACTGCTGGTGGGGTTGCAAATTGATACAATCACTCTGGAAATCAGTCTGGTGGTTCCTCACAAAACTGGGCACCTCACTTCTGGAAGATCCTGCTATACCACTTCTGGGCATATACCCAGAGGATTCCCCAGCATGTAATAAGGATATATGCTCCACTATGTTCATAGCAGCCCTATTTATAATAGCCAGAAGTGGGAAGGAACCCAGGTATCCCTCAAGAGAAGAATGGATGCAAAAAATATGTGATATATATATATATATATATATATATATATATCCATTTTATACACACTGTATATACATTGTGTGTATATATATATATATATATATATATATATATATATATATATATATATATATATATATACAATGGAGTACTATTCAGCCATTAGAAACAATGAATTCATGAAATTCTTAGGCAAATGGATGGAGCTGGAGAACATCATACTAAGTGAGGTAACCCAGTCTCAAAAGATCAATCATGGTGTGCACTCACTAATACATGGATATTAGCCTAGAAAACTGGAATACCCAAAACATAATCCACATATCAAATGAGGTACAAGAAGAATGGAGGAGTGGCCCCTTATTCTGGGAAGACTCAGTATAGAAGTATAGGGCAAAACCAGAACAGGGAAGTAGGAAGGGGTGGGTGGGAGAACAGGGGAAGGGAAGGGAGCTTATAGGACTTTCAGGGAGTGGGGGGACAGAAAAGGGGAAATCATTTGAAATGTAAATAAAACTATATCGAATAAATAAAAGAAGTTATGACTATTATGGGGATATCTGTATGAACTGTAACTGACAATGCTTTTTGATATGCCTTTAGTAAAAGGAAATATTTTGTATATTACAATGTAAAACATATTGCAGGCATATGATCCAATTTGGATAAAAAATACGGAGGTCTAGAAATCTTTGAAAAGATATGCTTGCTGAATAGAAAGACATTCTGAAGACCCTCTCCCATAGATAAATTACATAGTACATTTTAAAGTTATTTTTTAAAGTATAATAAAATACAAACAACAGATATGAGGAGGTTGAGTATTTGAAATACGGCTGAATTAAATAAGCCTTTATTTTAAAGCAGCGTGTACCTCATAATGAAAACTAGGAAATGTACAGCATTAGTGAAGGTGTTTATATTTGATTCCACAGGATAAGAAAAGTCATAGATATTATCAAATTTGATAAGGGTTAGACTTGACCAGGAAAGATCTTTTGAATAAAGAGAAGTGATTTCTTATTATACAGGTTGGTCATTCAGTCAAAAGTAGCCTCTATAGACTAAAAAATGTTTCATTTGATCAGGCATGAGCATTAAAAATAAAACAAAGAAAAAAACCAAATAATGTTCTCAATTGAAAATATACCAAAGGTACACTTGCCTTATTTACATGAAATGAAAGATGGGTTTCCTTAAAGAACATGTTTTAATTCCATGCTGGGAAGTTAGGTTTTAAATCATTAAATGGCCCCTTTGAATTTGGACACGAGATTTTGAGTTTTCTCTAAGGGAAAAAAAAAGATATTTTTGTTTTTTGATATTAAAAAACACATGTAATAGATGTAAACATTTTAAGTATATTCTTAGGTTTATTACAGTTAAAGGTATTTTCTAAGTGTGTATGAGTTGGGTGATTTGGAGCTAACATAAAATATTTGAGAAGGATGGTAGTAGTCCATACCATTAATGCCAGCCACAACAGACAGATCTTTATAAGTTAAATGTTTTCAAAATTTTAGAGTTAGAGTGAAAAAGTTGGTGGCAGTGCATGCCTTTAATCCTATCACCCAGGAATTAAAGTCAAATAGAACTCCTATTTGGAATGTTTGCATACTATAAAAATTATGCACAATATTTACAAATTAAAGCAAAAACACCATACAGACTTACTACAAATGAAGCTAATTTCCAATGTGGAAAGTATTAAAATGTTGCATTTACAATTATCGGTAATCTCATTACCAAGTATGCACCAATGACAACTATTGAATCAGTTGATACCCTATTAATATCATATTTATAGGTGAATTGGCAGCTAGAACACTTAATAAAGCAAAGTCGTCTACAGAAAATTCTATTGGAGAATGAATATTATATCTTTGAGAAAATATATGGACTTTTATGAGACAAGGAGAACTTCAGATATGACCAACCATCCTAAGGTCACAAGTGTGCCCCTTACAATGTTCAGAAACAGAGCCCTTTGGCTTATCTATGGGAACATAAGGTACTCGATTGAAACTCGTAACTATCCAAATTCAATCTTGACTCTGAAATTGTAGAAAAGTGAGCTGTGCCTTTAGATACTAATAAGATAGCTCAGTTATCTATAATCCAATTCAAAATACTACCCATTTCTCCTCAAAAAGAGACATGTATAGAACTTTTAGGATCTATTGAATGGCCACAATATATGTCTAATGCATGGTTTAATGCTGTTTCATTAATAACTGATGAAAGAACAAACAAACCAAACAAACAAACAAAAATCATATTGGGTAATAGCAGTCTTTGACCAGGGGATAGAATTGCTAGTACTGAGAAAGAAACAAAATCAGTGAAGCACTATCAGATATAAGACAAATGGGAAAGTAAAAGGGAAATCTTTCATCATCTCTACCTCATTGCAGGTGTGTAGGAAATGGACGGTACACCTATATGGACATCAAGGTAGAAATGCACTAAATAGCATGAAAATCCCAAAGATATCATAGGAACCATGGATGGAAATGGCAAACAGAGCAAAACTTCCCAAAGACGTAAACTTATATGTAGCAAGGTTATTATTTACAGGTAATACAGACCAAACATCAGAAAGTAAAGAAATGCCTGACAAATGGCCATTATTTTTAATTAGGACAAGAAAATTAAAACTTGCCAGTGAAAATTCCAGAAGAAATCAACAAGAATTATCAATTTGTAAGACTTGAAGGTTTACCCGCACCAGTAAAACTACAAGTAAAACTTGACCAATTACCATTTGAAAGACTTGAAGGTTTAACCCCAGCAGTAAAAACTGAAGTGGAGAGGAGAAAAAAATTAAACCTATAAAAATCTATGAGAATAATTATTATAAGGAATCAATACTCAGGCAGTGGTTCAGCACATTAATTCTAAACTTGTCATGCACATAACTTTAATCCCAATATTCTGAAACATAAGGAGGAACATAAGAATTACAGGATTTATCAAATGGGAGATGGATTGTCCCACTGCCCTCTGTGCAGGGGAGATCTGGTCTTCAGGGAGTGCTCTGCCACCAGGGGCTTGGAGGTTAGATGGCCATTTTCACTCCAGAGACTTCCCAAGGCTGGTCCTGGCCAGGAGCAAACATGGCACATGAATGAGGAACAAAGTCCTTCAAAATGGCATCTGCACAGGGGAGCAGGGCTGTTCTATGGTCTTTTGTGCCAGGGGAATGCTGCTTTCCCAGGAGTGCTGAGAAAGGCTTATATACCCACTTTGCAAATAAGTTTCCAGGCAGAGATAGCAAGACCAACTAACATTATATATATATATATGTTGTGAAAGGCAAAACACAAGAATGTTACCAATGGAAACTAAGGCTACATAGCATCATCAGAGCCAAGTTTTTTCACAACAGCTAATCCTGGATTATAATAATAATAATAATAATAAAATTGACTTTAATCCTAAAGTTATCAAAAAAAGATAAGAAAGGACACTTCATACTCATTAAAGGGAAAATCTACCAAGAAGAACTCTCAATTCTGAACATCTATGCTTCAAATGCATGAGTACCCACATTCATAGAAAGAAAATTTAGTAAAGCTAAAAGCACACATTGCACTTCACACAATAATAGTGGAAGACTTTATAACCTACACTCATCAATGGACAGTTCATGGAAACAGAAACTAAATAAAGACACGATGAAAGTATCAGAATTTATGAGCCAAAAGGGATTGCGAATTTTACACTAAGGCAAAAGAATATATCTTCTTTCTCAGCATCTCATTTCACATTCTCCAAAATTGACCATATAATCAATCACAAAACAGAGCTCAACAGATGTAGAAGATTGAAATAACCCCATGCATGCTATCATATCACCACAGTTTAAGTATGGTCGTCAATAAAAAAAAAAAAAGAAACAATAGAAATCCCATATACACATGTGTAGTAAGCCACCTTTGTTCATTCGCCATTACAAGATGGCGCTGGCCAGATGCAGCTCTCTGGTGGTAAACAACTTTAGTACATGCGCAGTGTGCTGTGTATGTTGTCACACTTATATGCTAATGAAGAATTCACTTAGTTCACCTATTAGGAAGCAATGTACTATCGATATTTTGCAGATGGGGCTGAAAAGCTATATAAGGGTGGCAGGGAGAGGGCTCGGGGCCCCAGTAAGAAGAACAAATAAAAGTCCTGAATAAAGCGTTGCAGAGAAGAACCTGGTCCTGTTGCATCTTTCCTTGCTGGCAGGGTTGGGCACAAGACACATGGAAGCTGAACAACACTCTACTCAATGATAAATGGGTCAATGAAGAAATAAAGAAAGAAAATAAAGACTTTTTAGAATTTAATGAAAATGAAGGGACAACATACCTAAACTTATGGTACACAATGAAAACAGTGTTAAGAAGAAAACTAATAACATTGAGTTCCTCAATAAAGAAACATGAAAGACCATATACAAGCAACTTGACAGCACATCTGAAGGCTCTAGAATAAAAAGACCAAAAAGAAACAAATATGCCCAAGAGGAATAGATGACAGGAAATAATCAAATTCAGGGTTGAAATTGACAAAGTAGGAACAAAAAGAACTATACAAATTATCAACAAGACCGGGAACTGGTTCTTTGAAAAACAACAACAACAACAAAAAAAAAAAAAACAAACAAAAACAAGATAGATGAACTATTAGCCAATCAAACCAGAGGGCACAGATACAGTATCTAAATCAACAAAATCAGAAATGAAAATGGAGATATAACAACACATAACGAGCAAACCCCCCAAAATGATCACATCCTACTACAAAAGCCTATACTCAACAAATCTGCAAAATCTAGATGAAATGGAAAATTTTCTAGTCAAATACCATGTACCAAAGATAAATCAGAGTCAGATAAATGATCTACAGAATCTCTTAATAGCTAAAGTAATAGATACAGACATTGATAGTCTCCCAACCAAAAAAAGGGGGGGGGGGGGCAGATGGCCTTAATACAGACTTCTATCAGACCTTCAAAGAAAGCCTAATAACAATACTCTTCAAACTGCTCCATAAACTAGAAACATAAAGAAACACTAAATAATGTTTTCTATGAAGCCAACAATTGCTCTGATACATAAACCACACACATCTAACAATAAGAACTTCAGACAGATTTCCCTTATAAATATTGACATAAAAATACTAAATAAAATTCTTGTGAACCAAATCCAAGAATACATCAAAAGGATAATTCATCCCAATCAAATAGGCTTCATCCCAGGGATATAGAGATGGTTCAATATATGGAAATTTATCAATGTAATTCACTACATAAACAAACTAAAAGAAAAAAAAAACATGATCATTTCATTAGATATTGAGAACCCATTTGACAAACTCCAACAACCCATCATTATTAAAGTTGTGGAAAGATCAGGATTTCAAGGCCCATACCAAACATGGTAAAAGCAATATACAAACCAGTAACCAAGATCAAACTAAATGGAAATGACCTTGAAGAAAGCCCACCAAAATCAGGGACTGGACAAAGCTGTCCACTCTACCTACACGTTTAATATAGTATTTGATGTCCTAGCCAGAGCAATTAGACAACAAAATGAGGTAAAAGGCATACAAATTGGAAAGAAGAAGACAACAAAATATCACTATTTGCAGATGATATGATAGTATATTTAAGTCTCCAAAATTTCACCAGAGCACTCTTAAACCAGATTAACAACTTCAGCAATGTGGCTGGATATATAATTAATTCAAACAAATGAGTAGCTTTCCTCTATTCAAAGGATAAACATTCTGGGAAATAAAATGGGAAATGACACCCTTTACAATAGTCAGAAATAAGATAAATTACTTTGATGCAACTCTGTGCTAGCAAGTGAAAGATCTGTATGACAAGAAATTCAAGTCTTGGGAGAAAGAAATGAAATAAACTCTGAAAAAATGGAAGATCTTCCACTGACATGGATTGGTAGGATTAATATACTAAATATATGCAAAAAGCAGTCTTCAGATACAATGCAATCCCAATCATCAAATTTCCAACTCAATTCTTCATAGATTAAGAAAGAACAATTTTCAAATACAACAATAAGAACAAAAATACCAGGATAGTGAAAATTATTCTCAACAATAAAAGAATTTCCAGCTGAATCACCATCCCTGACCTCAAGCTATACTACAGAGCAATCATGATAAAAATTGTATGGTATTTTAACAGTGATAGACAGGAATATCAACGGAATATAATTGAAGACCCAGAAATGAACCAACACACCTACCATCATTTCATCTTTGACAAAGGAACTAAAATGTTCCAGTGTGTAAAAAACAGAAATATCAAAAAATGGGGCTGATTCAACTGGTAGTCAATATGTCAAAAAAATGAAATTTGATACATTCTTATTTCCCTGTACTAAGTTCAAGTTAAAGTCGATCAAGGACCTACACAAAAAAAAAACAGATATCTTGAATATAATAGAATAAAAGGTGGGGAAGAGCCTGGAGCACATGGGCACAGGGGATATTCTCCTGAACAAAACAAACATAGCTTCTCCTCTAGGATCAAGAATTGATAAATGGGACCTCATAAAATTGTAAAGCTTCTGTGAGACAAAGGATACTGTCAATAGGACAAAATGGTAACCAACTGATTGGGAAAAGATTTTTACCTATCCTCCATCTGATAGAGGACTAATATCCAATATATATAAAGAACTCAAAAAGTTATTCTTCAGAGAACCAAATAACCCTATTAAAAATGGGTACAGAGCTAAATAAAAAGATTATTTAATTGAGGAAACTTGAAAGACTTAGAAACACCTAAGGAAATGTTCAAAATCCTTCGTCATCAGGGAACTACAAATCAAAACAACACTGCGATTCCACCTCACACCAGTAAGTATGGCTTAGGTCAAAAATTCAGGGGATGAAGATGCAGGCTACAATGTGGAAAAAGAACAAGTCACCTTCACTGCTGGTGGGATAGCAAGCTGGTAAAATCACTCTAGGAGGAACAACAATATGAACCAACCAATACCTCCAGAGCTTTCAGAGACTAAAGGACCAAACAAACAGTACACATGTAGGGACCCATGGCACTAGCTGCATATGTAGCAGAGGATGGCCTTCCAAACATCAATTAGAGAAGAGTCTCTGGATCCTGTGAAGACTTGATGACCCAATGTAGGGAATGGCAGGACAGTAAAGTGGGAGTGGGTTAGTTGGTGAACAGTGGTTAGAGGAATTGATAGAGGCTTGTCAGAGCGAAAACAAGGAAAGTAGATAACATTTGAAATACAAATAAAGCAAATATCTATTAAAGAAAGAAGGAAAGAAAAAAGGAAGGAAGGAAGGAAGGAACGAAGGAAGGAAGGAAGGAAGGAAGGAAGGAAGGAAGGAAGGAAGGAACGAAGGAAGGAAGGAAGGAAGGAAGGAAGGAAGGAAGGAAGGAAGGAAGGAAGGAAGGAAGAATTACAGGATTTTACATTTAAAGCCCCTTAACAAAAGGCAGACAGAAATTTTCAAAAGATTTTTTAAAGTACCAATGAAAGTTTGCACTTTTTATTGCTGAAATTGAACCCCCTTGGTGTTTGGTTTGAGGTCAGGTTTTAGTATTTTCTTTCTTGATAAATAAAATCAACCAAATAAAGAATTTGACACAGGTGGACAAATTAAACACCTGAATAAAAAGGGAGGATTGTCAAGAGAAAATTTCATGAGGAAAAAGAATAATTTATTTTAAGATTTTATTTATTTCATGTATATGAGTACACTATAGCTGTCTTCAGGCACAAGAAAAGGGAATCAGATCCCATTGCAGATGGTCATGAGCCAACATGTGGTTTGTAGGAATTGAACTCAGCACTTCTGGAAGAGCAAGCATCCAGTACTCTTAACAACTGAGCCATCTCTCCAGCCCCCAAGAATAAATATTTAAGTGGTAACCCCCACCTCTTATTTGTCTCTGCTGTCCTGTACAGCTATAAGTGGAAAAGGAACTTTATGTGGTCCCAGTTCAGTTAAAAAAATAAAACTGGTTTGGGGGTATATATGACCATGGATCTATCCTTCTTAAAACACAGGCATGCTTGCTAAACAAAAATATGCAGTCCCTGTCCCATATAAAATGAAATACCTAGTATAGGACAGATGAAAACAAGAGCATCAACAACAAAAATAATAATAAGATATTTTTTGATTCTGTTCTTTTCAGGGTCTTTAGCTATCGAGATGGTTTTGTTCACTTTATGTCCTTACTGTAGTAAGTATTGGGTAGAGGGTGAATTTCAGTGATACTGGTGTGACAGACTTCTGATGGGTATACTTGGGGTGTATTGTTCTTGACCTACATGTGTATATGGTTTAGGATCCTCAGGTACAATGAAGGTGGTCTGAGTGGTAGATAGAGAATGGAGTTCTCTCCCTGAGCTTTCAGGCTGAAAGCTGCATGCTTTGACACACAGGACTCAGAAATCAAAGATTTGTGGAGAAAAAGAAGCTTACTTGTATAGTTCAGGACTATCATACAGGTGAAGTTTAGGTGATGGTAAAATGGTTTGTGCACTAGCTTAGCAGACTGTTCAGAGCAATTTGGCTTGGCATAGAGGGATCAGCCATCAGGGAAGATGAGTGCAGTAATGGAACCCAACTAGTATGATTCAGAATTCTCAAATCTGATTGAGGGGGAGATGCAGCTAGAGTAATGATGTCCTACTGGGATACCAGGATAATCAGAGCACCATGATTTTGCACAGAAAGCAAATAGTATTGGTTGTTGGGGGGAAGCTTACCTGTATGATTCAGGAGTCTGATGGGGTGGGGGAGAGGTGGCAGGAGAATAGAGATACCCCTGGCATTGAAGCCTGTACAGGGCAGTATGGCTTGATTCAGAGATGAGGGAAGATAGATATGTGAGCTGGAAGGGCCTTGGGAGCAAAACCAAGGGTTCATAATCTTGTGGAGAAAGACAGGAGAGATGGATTGGTGACTAGGAAAATGAATGGAAATCCAAAACAGACTGGGATGAGAAAGTAAGTTGCCATCTCTAGGACCTAGTAATAACAAGACATCCAAGACTCAATGCAGGTGACCTTAGCTGTGACTCACTTAATTGGTGATATGGAACATGAAGAGGCCATCTCCTGTGGCAAGACAGTAACTTTAGTGGAATAATAGAGACACGGACACAATCATCAAACTTTCAACACTAAATATATCCTGGAAATACAGGAATGGGGATAGTACAAATCAAAACCTGGGGAACGGCAAACCAAAAATCAGCCCAACTTGAGAACTATCTCATGGGTAAACACCAATCCCTAATACTATTAATAATACTATAATATGCTTGCAGAGAGAAGCATGTTGTCTTCTGAGAGGCTCTATCCAGTACCTGACTCAAACAGAGACTGACACTCATATTTAAACAATGGATGGAGCTTAGGGTTTCTTATAGACAATTAGGAGAAAGATTGTGAAGTCCAAAGGGGATAGAAATGCCACAGAAAGACTAAGAGTAAACTAACTCGGCACTTTTGGGCTCTCAGAGGCAGAACCACTAACAAAATAAATACACAACATTGGGTTCCTCATTCGTATGTAGCTGATGTGCAGCTTGGCCTACATGAGGTTCCCAAATAACTGGAATGTGGGCTATCCCAAAAACATTTACCTGGATTTTGAAAGTGTTCTGCTCCCTGGGATGTCTTGTCTGAATTCAGTAGGAAAGTAAGTGCCAGAGTGGGAAAGAAAAGCCAGGTGACCCCCACCCATACTCAAAGGAGAACACAAAACATGATGGAGGAAGAATTGTAGAAAGAGGCAGAATGGGAGCAGTGAGTGGGATGCTGTCCCTCAATGGAGGAATGGATACAGAAAATGTGGTATATTTACACAATGGAATACTACTCAGCAATTAAAAACAATGAATTTATGAATATTTTAGGCAAATAGTTGGAACTGGAAAACATCATCCTAAGTGAGGTAACCCAATCACAAAAAAATACACATGGGATGCAATCACTGATAAGTAGATATTAATTAGCCCAGAAGCTAATACCCAAGACACAATTAGCATAACAAATGACTCCCATGAAGAAGTAAGGAGAGGTCCCTGATCTGGGAAAGGCTTGATCCAGCATTGTAAGGGAGTACCAGGGCAGAGAAAAAGGAGGGAGGTGATTGGAGAATGGGTGGAGAGAAGAAGGCTTATGGGGAGGGGAGAAGCGGGAAAGGGGAAATCATTTGGAATGTAAACAAAGAATATAGAAAATTAAAAAAAGGAAAGAAAAGTAAAAAAAAAGAATGTATTAAGCCTACTCTGAAAAAAATAATAAAGTGTTGAGAACTGACAGTGCTCCATTCTGGAAAAAAAAAAATACTGGACTATTCTATTGCCACTACTCTCAAACACTTGCATTTTTATTTGACACTCTTCACTCTGAAACATTTCAAAAAGTGTAAACATGACCTCCAAATGTATAAGAATATAATATATATATACATATATATATATATGTATGTATGTATATGTATGTATGTATATGTATATGTATGTATGTATATGTATATGTATATGTATGTATGTATGTATGTATACTGTTCTGATATTAGTAGTCATATTGAGCACTAAACAATTTTAGAAGTGAGCGGAATCCAGTTTTTTGTATGTGTTTTCAATTTTGAGTCTGAAGAATGTAACTGGGAACAAAATTTGTGTGCCTATGGTGGACATAATAGACTGCGGTCCTTAAACCATTCTGAGATCTGCTTAATGTGATATTTTGAATATTTAAGTTGCGTATTACACCTGACCAAAGCCTTTGAGGTCTATGACAAGATGATGAGTCTCTGAAATGATGAACACTCTAGGATTGTGGTAATGTTAACCACTGGGAAAACCTGATCCAAGGCTCTACACAAAGAGAAGACACCTTTGTGGTAACTACTGTATTCAACCTACATACAATTGCCACCAATTTGAAAAACACCTTGTAAAGAACATCTTTGGACTTCAAAGTGCTCAGGATATTCTAACTGTTGAATCCATAAAAGACCAGGACAAATATTCTACAAAAATTTGAAGTCAAAAACTTAATCCTAAAACGGCCAAATCAAACCAAGCTGGACATTATGGAAAGCTTGGAAAAAATAGCTTCATTCTCATAAATAGTGAATGCATTAGAGTTATTTTTTAATATGCAAAAATTGTAAAACATTCCTTGCCAGGGTCCAGTCTCAACAGAGTATCGGAGTTCTCAATTGGAAGCAGGCATATCTGGAAGGCATATAATAAATATACACAGACTACTTTTTTGGTGCAAGCTCAAAGTCAATTTTTCAAGGCTTAAAGTTTCTCTTCTCTCTCACTCTCTGCTCTCTTTCTCTCTTGCTCATTCCCTTGCAGCGTGAGGCTCCATACACTCTGCATTCTCCTGTACACTCTACTTTTCTGCTGTGTGCTTTTCTTTTCTTGCACTCTCTCACTCATACACACTTCTTTGTGTTCCCCTTTCACTCACACAGCCATTCTTCATACACACCTCACACACACACCACATACACTCTCATCTTGTACAAACACACACATACACATACACTCTTCTCACACATCTCACATTATTTCTTCACTCACTCTTCACAAACACTTCTCGTGCTCTCTTGCCTAATTCTTGCCCAAATCTTTTATGTATCCAAAAGCAGATAAGAAAGACATTGTATAACTGTTACCAAACCAAATTCAAAAGAATAACAAAGTCCCACAAAAAAAAATAAGAATTACAATTATTCCCCAAAATTTGAAGATTCCCTATGCCCAGGCCTATAGCCAAAATAATAATAATTGCAAACTTATCATTATTTAAACTTTAACTTTAACTATTATACTTCAGAGCTCAGACCCCCGAGGCCAGTTACTTGCATTTTCTTGTAAAGCTCTAATGATAAATATAAGGTGCAAAATGCCAGGCAGTGGCCAGAAAGAATCAAGTTCATGCTTCAATCCATAGTTCCCCTAGCTTTCATGACTCTCCTAAGAGTACCAGTGTTTTGACTTAGTTTTACTAACCTAAGATTTAACATATTCTATACTTGCTTATCCGGGAAACACACTCAAATGTTGTACAGAAGTTATTTTGTAATTTAATATTTTTTTTCCTTTCTTTGGTGTCCCAAAGTTGGCTCTGATTCATTTCTAATAATTTTGTCAAGTTTCTTTGCCTGTCAAGCATTAATCTGGAATTACCATTGTGCAGTTATTGCATTATTTCTAAGATGAGAACACACAGCATGCACCTGAGCCATTAGGACTGTGCTGGGCTGTGCTCCATGCCTCGATTTTTAATTGCTTTAGAGTCATTATATCAGGGAGCATCTAATTTCACAGAATTCACCAGAGCAGAAGAAGAAAGGTGAAAGAAAGTCAGATAAAATAGAATAATTTTGTACACCAAGGCCAACTGAAAAATCATGCACAAATTAAACCTATACAGCCATTGTTGAGGGCTAATATTAGGAGAAATGGGAACAATTGTTGTTACAAAGAGCTGCCTAGGGCTACGGAATATGTTTCCATCCAGGCCTACTGCAGGCAGACCCTTATTTTAGATAGTGGGTACCTGGAGGGATGTGTGTCCTTCTTCTCAGGGTTCCAAACACCATTCTATTCTACAAAGATCTGCTGCAGGCTTCTGAGATGTCTTCATCCCTGCCTACTGCAGGCAGTCCTTGTCATTGTTTGCTTTCCCCAGCAGTCCTGAGAATGTGTATTTAATGGAAAACTATTTCTAGATGTGGTATAACTCAGACTGAGCATACATTGTTTAGTGTAAAAAAGGAATAAGTAGAGTCAATAAGTATAGCCAAGAGGTCGAAGAAGCAAATTCTTGACAGGGATTGAACTTATGAAAATCCTATATACCTATAGAAAACCATATAGAAAGTCAAAAGGACATGTAGAGGCACAGAGGGATCAGAAAAGGAGGGCATTAAGTTTGAAGGGGTTTTGAGATGGCACGGAAAAGGAGAGGTTCTTTTTATTTAGGACATTTGCTGAGGATAAAGATCCTTTGCCTGCTTTTTCAACTTTTCTTAGTTAGTAGGCTTTTACCTCAACATCTCTCTCCCATGTATTTCCTGATAATGTTACAGATTTGAATTTATATTACAAACCATACTGAAGACAAAATGGGTGAAAAAATCAACATAACATCACATATACAGAATCTGATAGAAGGAAAAATGAAGGAAAGCATTGACATAATTGGCACAGATTTTCTGAACAAAACACTGACAGCATAGACACCAAGAAGACCAACAAATAAAAAAAGAAACCTAAACTGAAAACTTCTGTAAAAAAAAGTACACCATCATTCCAACAAATTGGCAGTCTACAGAATGCGAAAAGATTTTAAACACCAACATACCTGATAAAGATCTCAACTCCAAACTATAGAAAGAATTTAAGAAGTGATATATCAAGAAAAGAAATAATCTAATTAAAGAACGGGGTACATATCTAAACAGAGACTTTTCAATAGAGGAAACTTGAGTGGCTAAAAATTAAAGAAAACGTTAACATCTTTATTCATCAGAAAAATGCAAATGCAAGCTACCTTGAAATTTCATAGTATACCTCTCAAAATGACTGAGATCAACAGAGTAAAGGACAGATTGATTCTGTAGGAGAGCATCTGGAGCAGGGGTAGACTCTTGCAGTACTTATGGGTTGCAAACATGTATAAGTACAAGGGAAATCAATATGGCATTTTCTTGGATATTTCAGAATAAACTTATCTCAAGATATAGCTATAACATCTGTGGTCTTCTACACAAGGGATCTTTCATCCTAGAACAAAGATAATTTCTCAATCATGATTTTTATTACTTTATTCATAATTGCCAAACATAAAAGCAACCTAGATATACTTCATAAGAAGTATGGATAAAGAAAATGTAGTATATTTACACAATGCAGTATTAAAACACTGTTCAAAACAGATGACAACACAATTTTTTCTTTAAAAAAATATCAAGCTACAAAAATGTCATATTGAGTCAATGAGTAAAATACCTGGCTGATGAAACACATTCAGGTTTCAGATATAAGAACTTCTTCAATACAATAGAGGACAAAATAATTTTAGATGATTTGGAATGGAATGAAAATTAGCTACTTTAAGCCGTTTATATTTAATGTATTATAAAATTTTGGGAATGAGATCTCATGAAGGAATGAGGAGTGTACCTATGTTAAATAATGGGAAGTGCTTTGTGGCAGGAGACACTGATCCATGA
Source organism: Apodemus sylvaticus (assembly GCF_947179515.1). Classification (NCBI taxonomy): domain Eukaryota; kingdom Metazoa; phylum Chordata; class Mammalia; order Rodentia; family Muridae; genus Apodemus; species Apodemus sylvaticus. Next base: position 74,909,117 of record NC_067475.1, read on the forward strand.
TAGAAAACTAAACATGCCTCAAAACCTTGCTACAAGGGAAAACAATGCTTGGAGACAGATTTGCAGATTCCCTGAAGTTTCCTCTTCCTTCTAATCAGACACAGCTTCAGTCTTTGTATACATCTTCCTGCTTTACTTCTAGTTCTGACCTCAACCGTGGTCTTCATATCCCCAGTTTTGAGCACCTTCAGAGCACATGGCCATGAAGATCAGCTACATGTATCTCTAGGTGAACATTTTTGATTGTTGAAAAAAATTTAAAGCTCGCATATGCTACATGATTATACTTCCATTATACATTAAATGCATTACAGAGAGTTAGAGATAAAATTCTCAGGTATGTGAAATTTTTCTTCCAATAGTGACACATTGAAAACAGAGACAAAATACATGTATGGTTCCAGAATTACCTCAGGCTTGTTACAAAAGCCGTCAAATTGAAATAATGATGATATTTGTTGGCTACTATGCACAATATTTTTTCTTTTTTTTATTCGATATATTCTTTATTTACATTTCAAATGATTTCCCCTTTTCTGGCTCCCCTCTCCCGTAAAGTCCCATAAGCCCTCTTCCCTCCGCCTGTTCCCCCATCTACCACTTCCCACTTCCCTGTTCTGGTATTCCCCTATACTGCTGCAATGAGTCTTTCCAGAACCAGGGGCCACTGCTCCGTTCTTCTTGGACATCATTTAATATGTGGATTATATCTTGGGTTTTCCAAATTTCTAGGCTAATATCCACTTATCAGTGAGTGCATACCATGATTGATCTTTTCAGATTGGGTTACCTCACTTAGTATGATGTTCTCCAGCTCCATCCAATTGTCTAAGAATTTCATGAATTCATTGTTTCTAATGGCTAAATAGTTCTCCGCTGTGTAAATATACCACATTTTTTCTATCCATTCCTGGGTTCTTTCGAGCTTCTGGCTACTACAAATAGGGCTGCTATGAACATAGTGTAGCATGTGTCCTTATTGCATGCTGGGGAATCCTCTGGGTATATGCCCAAGAGTGGTATAGCAGGGTCTTCCGGAAGTTTCATGATCAGATTTCTGAGAAACTGCCAGACTGGTGTTTCCAAAGTGGTTGCACCATCTTGCAATCCCACCAGCAGTGGAGGAGTGCTCATCTTTCTTCACATCCTCACCAACACCTGCTTTCTCCAGATTTTTTGATCTTAGCCATTCTGACTGGTGTGAGGTGAAATCTCAGGGTTGTTTTGATTTGCATATGCCTAAAGATTAATGATGTTGAACATTTCATAAGGTGCTTTTCAGCAATCCAAAGTTCTTCATGTGAAAATTCTTTGTTTAGCTCTGTACCCCACTTTTTAATAGGATTATTTGGTTCTCTGGGTCTTACCTTCTTGAGTTCTTTGTATATATTAGATATTAGCCCTCTGTCAGATTTAGGGTTGGTGACGATTCTTTCCCAATCTGTTGGTTGACGTTTTGTCCTTTTAACAGTGTCCTTTGCCTTACAGAAACTTTTTAGTTTTATGAGGTCACATTTGTAAATGCTTGATCTTAAAGCATAAGCTATTGGTGTTCTGTTCAGGAACTTTTCCCCTGTGCCCATGTCCTCAAGGGTCTTCCCAGTTTCATTTCTATTAGTTTCAGTGTATCAGGTTTTATGTGGAGGTCCTTGATCCACTTAGAGTTGAGCTTAGTATAAGGAGATAAGAAAGGATCTATTTGCATTCTTCTGCATTCTGACCTCCAGTTGAACCAGTACCATTTGTTGAAAATGCTATCTTTTTTCCACTAAATGCTTTCAACTCCTTTGTCAAAGATCAAGTGACTGTAGGTGTGTGGGTTCATTTCTCGGTCTTCAATCCTATTCCATTGATCTGCTTTCCTGACATTGTACCAATACCATGCAGTTTTTAATCACTATTGCTCTGTAGTAATATTTGAGATCTGGGATACTGATTCCCCCCAGAAGTTCTTTTACTGTTGAGAATAGTTTTAGCTATCCTGGGTTTTTTTGTTATTCCTGATGAATTTGAGATTTGCTCTTTCTAGTTGTATAAAGAACTGAGGTGGTCAACAACAATCAATATGTTCAGATTTTTACAATATAATCTACGAAGCACTATGATTTGAGGTACTTATGAAAATGATCTAATTTCTTCACTGTAAACTGTACATAATGGCAGCCTCTGCTATATTCACCCTTGGATGGACCAGACAAGCAATAACAGGTACACAGAGATATTCCGAGTTTAAAATCACTCAAAACAAAGCCCACAACATTTCTTCCTGTGCCCAAGGCCTAGGAAGCTCTGCAGGTCGTATGTGGGACAATGCTGCCCTGGGATGTTTGCTCTGCACAGTGATTGGCACTTAGAGGGGGTCCCCACAGCCTCCAACATCTTCACTCCTGGAGGGACCTGGTAGGCATCAGTAGGTACACAGAGACAACATGAGTATAACATTATTTCGGGAAAAGCATACTAGGGTTCCAACCCATCAGCAGACTGTGCCAGGGGAAACCCAGTCATCCAGAGGTGCGAAAATAGCCTTACAGGCTCACAGGAGGTTCATGCACAAACCAGTGACAACAGGATCAATGCCAGAGATAACCAGATGGCAAAAGGCAAATCTAGGAATGTTACTAACAAAAATCAACACAATATGGCAACATCTGAACACAATTCTCTGACAACAGCAAGTCCTGGATGTCCCAACACACCAGAAAATAAACAAGATTGGATTTAAAATCACATCTCATGACGCTATTAGAGGATTACAAGAAGTACATAAATAAATCTCTTGAAGAAATACAGGAGAACATGAATAAAGTAGAAGCCATTAAAAAGTAAACACAAAAATCACTTAAAGAAATTCAAGAGAATATGTGTCAACACATAGAAGTCTGTAAAGAGGAAATGCAAAAAAATCACTTAGAGAAATGCAGGAGAACTTGGGTCAAAAGGCAGAGGCCATGAAAGAGGAAACACAAAATTATCTTAAAGAAATATAGGAAAACACAAACAAAGAAGTGAAGGAACTGAGCAGAACCATCCAAGATCTAAAAACAGAAGCAGAAACAACTAAGAAATACCAAAGTGAGACCACTTTGGAGATAGAAAACCTTGGGTAGAAATCAAGGGTCATAGATACAAATATCACCAACAGAATACAAGAGATAGAAGAAAGAACCTCAGGTGCTGAAGGTACCATAGAAAACATTGACTCAACAGTCAAAGAAAATGCAAAATGCATAAAGTGTGTAACACAAAACATCTAGAAACTCCAGGATACAACGAGAAGACCAAACCTAAGAACTATAGGTATAGAAGAGAGTGAAGGTTTACAACTTGAAGCTCCAGTGAATATCTTCAACCGAATTATAGAAGAAAACTTCCCTAACCTAGAGAAAGAGAAGCCCATGAACATGCAAGAAGCCTTCAAAACACTAAAGAGAATGGACCAGAACAGAAACTCTTCCTTGCACTTAATAATCAAAATGCCAAATTCACTAAACAAAGAAAGAATATTAAAAGCAGTAAGAGAAAAAGGCCAAGTAACATATAATGGAAGACCTATCAGAATTACACCAGACTTCTCACCAGAGACGATGAAAGATAGAAGATCCTGGGTAAAAATCATACAGACTCTAAGATAACCCAAATGTCAGCCAAGACATCTATAACCAGCAAACCTCTCAATCACCTTAGATGGAGAAATCAAATATTCCAGGATAAAACCAAATTAACACACTATCTTTCCACAAACCCAGTCCTACAAAGGAAAAGAGGTGGAAAATGTCAATACACAGAGGGAAACTACACCCTAGAAAAAGCAAATAAGTAACCTTCATTCACCAAACACAAAAGAAGATAACTACTCAAACGTAAAAATAACATCAAAATAACAAGAAGTAATGATCTCTATTCCTTAATATCACTTAACATCACGGAATCAATTCCCCAATAAAAAGACATAGACTGATTGATAAGTAAACAAGACCCTACATGTTGCTGTGTACAGGGAACAAACCTCAGTGTCGAAGACAAACACTACCTCAGAATCAAATGCTGGAAAACAATTTTACAAGCAAATGGTCCCAGAAAACAAGCCGGAGTAGTTATTCTAATGTTAGATAAAATTGACTATCACTATTTTCAGATGATATGATAATATTCTTAAGTGACCCAAAAAACCCCATTAAAGAATTCCTACAGCTGATAAACAACTTCAGCAAAGTGGTTGGTTATAAAATCAACGCAAGCAAATCAGTAGCCTTACTAGACTCAAAGGATAAGCAGGCTAAGAATACAATTAGGGAAATTACACCCTTCACAATGCCCACAAAGAATATAAAGTGTCTTGGTGTGACACTAATCAAACAAGTGAAAGATCTCTATGACAAGAACTTCAAGTCTCTGAAAAAGAAAATTGAAGAAGACTTCAGAAAATGGAAAAATCCTCCATGCTCATGGATTGGCTGGATTAAAGTAAAAATGGCCACCTTGCCAAAGGCAATATAATTATTCAATGCAATCCCCATCTAAATTCTTCATAGAGTTAGAAAGAGCAATTCTCAAATTCATCTGCAATGACAAAAAACCCAGGATATCTAAAGCTATTCTCAACAGTCATAGAACTTCTGGGGCAATCCGTATGCTGTACCTCAAGCAGTACTACAGACCAATAATGCTCAAAACTGCCTGGAATTGGTACAGTGACAGGCAGGTAGATCAATGGAATAGAATTGAAACACAGAAATGAATCCAGACAGCTATGGTCACTTGATTTCGACAAAGGAGCTAAAACCATCCAGTGGATAAAAGATAGCTTTTTCAACAAATGACGCTGGTTCAATTGGAGGTCAGCATGTAGAAGAATTCAAATTGGTCCACTAGTATCTCCATGTATTAAGCTCAACTCCAAATGTATCAAGGACCTCCAAATAAAAACAGACACACTGAAACCAATATAAAAGAAACTGAGGAAGAACATCGAACACATGGGCAATGGGAGAAATTTCTGGAACAGAACTCGAATAACTTATGCACTATGATCAAGAATTAACAAATGGGACCTCATAAAATTAATAATTTTCGGTAAGGCAAAGTACACTGTCAAAAGGACGAAGCGGTAACCAACAAATTGGGAAAAGATCTTCACCAAACCTATATCTGACAGAGGGCTAATATCCAATATATATATACTAAGAAATCAAGAAGTTAGACTACAGAGAACCAAATAACCCTATTAAAAATCGGATGTAGAGCTAGACAAAGAATTTTCACCTGAAGAACTTTGAATGACAGAAAAGAACCTTAAAAAATGTATAACATCATTAGCCATTAGGGAAATGTAAATCAAAACAACCCTGAGATTTCATCTCACACCGGTCAGAATGGCTAAAATTAAGAACTCAGGAGACAGAAGGTTTTGGTGAGGATATGGATAAAGAGGAATTCCTCTCCACTGATGGTGGGAATGCAAGCTGTTACAACCACTCTGGAAATCAGTCTGGTGGTTCCTCAGAAAACTGGGCATGACACTTCCAGAAGACCCTTCTATACCACTCCTGGGCATATACCCAGAGGATTCCTCAGCATGAAGTAAGGACACATGGTCCACTATGTTCACAGTCACCTTATTTATAATAGCCAGAAGATGGAAAAAAACCCAGATGTTCCTCAATGGAGGAATGGATGCAGAAAATGTGGTATATTTACACAATGGAATACTACTCAGCAATTAAAAACAATGAATTCATGTAATTATTAGGCAAATGGTTGAAACTGGAAAATATCATCCTAAGCAAGGTAACCCATTCACAAAATAACACACATAAAATGCAGTCACTGATAAATGGATGTTAGCCCAGAAGCTCTGAATACCCAAGACACAACTCACATATCAAATCATTCCCAAGAAGAAGGAAGGGAGGGCCCTGTTCCTGGAAACGCTTGATGCAGCAATGTAGGGGATTACCAGGACAGAGAAGTGGGAGTAGGTTCATTGGAGAACAGGCAGAGGGAAGAGTGCCCATAGGACTTATAGGGGGTTGGAAAATGAGAAAGGGGAATTTATTTAGGATGTATACACAGAAGATAGAAAATAAAAGAAAAGAAAAAGAAAAATACATGTAAAAAATAAAATAAAATGTAAATAGTTAAGAATGTTTTGAATGGGAAACAAGTGGTGGCAGCGGCAGCAGCGGCAGCGGGGGCAGCAGTGGCTGGTCCAGCTGAAGGGCCATCAGCAGTAGAACTAAGGTGACAGGGTCCAGGCAGGCCCTGCGCCCACTGACCTTCACTGGCTTGCCGAGTTGCAAGCAGCGGCGAATTTACGGTGCCTTTTACTGCACAGAAACCGCTTCAGAACTCTGCCTCTCCTGCCAGTCACAGGAGACTCACCTCCATCTTGGTTCTCTGACTACAGAGAGATCAGACAGACTGAGGTACGCAAAAATAACCCGAGGCCAACATCGCGGGGGTCTAAGCCAGACAGGCATTGGCCTGCACCCAGGCCTTGGGCTGTTCGGGGGCCATCAGGGCGCGAACCCAGCCAGGAGGTTTTATGCCCGGGCCCGGTGCTCTTGCCACCATTTTGCCTACAGGATGCCAGAAAGCTCAAGAAGGCAAAGCCTGCTAACAGGCATAGCCTGAGGCTAACATAGCAGGGGTCTAGGCCCCACCAGGCCTTGGACTGACACCAAGAACTGGGCTGCTTAGTGGGCCATCTGTGTGTCAACCCGCCCAGGAGGTTGTTAGCCCAGGAAACTCTCCCAGCACTTTCAGTGAGCACGCACAAAAGCCAGCCATCCTGGCCACCTGACAGACCCAATTAACAGTCATAGCCCAAGGGGAACTTTGCTCGGACCTTGGCCTCCTAGGCTTTTGCCTAGACTCAGGGCCTGAGCAGCTAGGCTAGCCTTGTGTGCACCAACACGGTTGGGAGATCGGCTGCCCAGCAGAGTGATCAGCACGCAGAAAAGGTCCCCGCAGCATACATCCTTCAGCACGCCCTGAAGGAGCAAACAGGCACCATCTGATTCACAGACACAATCTGGGGCAAAGCACACTAGTGCTGCAAGGGAACGCAAGAGGAGGACAGCACATCAGCAATCTGCTACAGGGGAAACCCAGCCATTCAGTGTTGCAGAAATAGCCCCAAAGGCCCTCAGGAGGCTCAAACACCAGCCAGAGACAGGACCAACTAACTCCAGAGAACAAGATGGCAAAGGGCAAAGGCAGGAATGCTACTCACAGAAATCTAGGCAATATGGCAGCATCTGAACCAAACTCTCCAACATCAGCAAGTCCTGGCTATGCCAACACACCAGAGAAATAAGATTTGGATTTAAAATCACTGGTCATGATTCTGATAGAAGAACACAAAAAGGACATAAATGAATCTCTTAAAGAAATACAGGGGGACATGAATGAGCTAGAAACCTATATAATGGAAACAGAAAAATCACTTAAAGAAATGCAGGAGAAAAAGTCTCAAGAGATAGAAGTCAATAAAGAAGAAACATAAAAAAAAAAAAAAAAAACAACGAAATGCAGGAAAACTTGAGTCAAGAGGCAGAAGTCATGAAAGAGGAAGCACAAAAATCTCTTAAAGAATTACAGGAAAATACAAACAAACAAACGATGGAACTGAGCAAAAACATCCTGGATCTAAACACAAAAGTAGAAACAACTAAGAAATCACAAAGGGAGACAACTTTGGAGATAGAAAACCTTGAGAAGAAATCAGGGGCCATAGATACAAATATAAACAACAGAATGCAAGAGATGGAAAAAAGAATCTCAGATGCCGAAGATACCATAGAAATCATTGACTCAACAGTCAAAGAAAATGCAAAAGGCAAAAAGCTTGTATCCCAGAACATCCAGGATATCCAGGATACAATGAGAGGACCAAACCTAAGGATTATAGGTATAGATGAGAGTGAAGATTTACAACTGAAAGGGCCAGCAAATATCTTCAACAAAATTATGGAAGAAAACTTTCCCAACTTAAAGAGTGAGATGCCTATGAATATACAAGAAGCCTACAGAACTCCAAACAGACTGGATCTGAGCAGAAATACCTCTTGCCACATAATAATTAAAACCCCAAATGCACTAAACAAAGAAAGAATATTAAAGACAGTAAGAGAAAAAGGCCAAGTAACATATAAAGAACTATCAGAATCACACCAGACTTCTCACCAGAGACAGTGAAAGCTAGAAGATCCTGGGAATATTTCATGCAGACTCTAAGACAACACAAATGTCAGCCAAGACTACTATACCCAGCAAAACTCTCAATCACAATAGATGGAGAAACTAAGACATTCCATGACAAAACCAAATTTACACAATAACTTTCCACATACCCAGATCTGCAAAGAATAATAGGAGGAAAGCTCCATCACAAGGAGGGAAACTACACCCTGGAAAAAGCAAGATAGTAACCTTTCTTCATCCAACCCAAAAGAAGATAACCACTCAAATATAAAAATAACATCAAAAATTACAGGAAGTAATAATCACTATTCCTTAATATCTCTTAACATCAATGGATTCAATTCCCCAATAAAAAGACATAGACTAACAGACTGGATAAGGAAACAGGGCCCTACATTTTGCTGCATACAGGAAACACATCTAAATGTCAAAAACAAAAACTACCTTAGAGTAAAAGGCTGGAAGACAATTTTAAAAGCCAATGATCTCGGGAAATGAGCTGGAGTAGCCATTTTAATATCAGATAAAATTGACTTTCAAACTAAAGTCATCAAAAGGAACACTGAGGGACACTTCTTGCTGGTCAAAGGAAAAATCCATCAAGAAGAACTTTCAATTCTGAACATCTATGCGCCAAATGCAAGGGAACCCTCGTTCGTAAAAGGAACTTTACTAAAGCTCAAAGCACACATTTCACCTAACACAATAATTGTGGGGGACTTCAACACTCCACTCTCCTCAACGGACCGATCAGGAAAACAGAAACTAAACAGGGACACAGTAAAACTAATTGAAACTTTGGACCAATTGGATTTGACTGATATTTATTGAACATTTCATCCTAAAGCAAAAGAATATACCTTTTTCTCAGCACCTCATGGTACCTTCTCCAAAATCGACCTCACAATCCCATGCCTCCTATCAGATCACTATGGTGTAAGAATGGTATTCAATAGCAACAAAAACAACAGAAAGCCCACATACACATGGAGGGTGAACAACACTCTACTCAATAAAAACTTGGACAAAGAAGAAAGAAAGAAAGACAGAAAGCAGAGACTTTTTTAGAATTTAATAAGAAACAATGAATTCATGAAATTCTTAGGCAAATGGATGGAGCTAGAGAACATCATACTAAGTGAGTTAACCCAGACTCAAAAGGTGAAAAAAAAAAGTCAATGGCTTTTGAGTTTTATAGACAGTTCTAGGGAATTAATATTGCCATTCCAGACAAGTGCTCTCCCTATTGGCTACACATTTCCAGTCTGTTGATGGGTGGGACAAATGTTCTACTCCAGCCATGAACAGTGTCAGAGTGGTTACAATGAGCTTTCACATATGGTAAATGAAGCAAACAAGAATCGTTTTGTTCCCATCTGGCCTGCAGGCTGTTAGCATACAGTGAAAGCTGACTCACTCAATGGTGTATAGTGAAAACATAGCAGTGTTTCATAGGAGGAACTCCTCCCTTGGACTTGCTGTTCCATCTCCACACTTCTTCCATCATTCTCTCACTGCAGATACCGTGCAGGGTAGATAGCTACTAAGGAGTGTCTTTCCAATAGTTCTTACCCTGGAAGGACATGGAAGCTTATTCTGAACTTCTTTGCATGACCAAGGGGCCAGAGCTAGAACTAAGGGGTGTCGTAGCATCTTCCTCCATGTGGACAAGGAAAATATGTACACTGACATTTTTGGAGCTTTGCCACACTGGCAGCTGGAAATTCTTTGCAAAGGTCTTTATGCCTGGTCCGTTTGTGTTTCCTATGTTCTGACGTGCTGGAAAAGATAACCACCAGAGATTGAGCTTCCTTTTGCCAGGAATTTTCATTCTTAATGGAATAAGTTTAACTCAGTCCTTAGAGAAGCTCTTTGCACTCCTATACAAGATGACTATATTCTCACTCACACTTCTCCAGCACCAGGAGTCCAAAGAACAGAACATCAATGGCAACAGGGTGCTCTCTCTGTAACACTTCAGTTTGGGATGCTGATTCTGGTTGAGGATGACACTTAGGGTCATAGGTATTTGCACAACAACTTATTATGAATATTAACTTTTGATAAATTTGTCTCTTTGCCTTTGTTGTATACAGGAAAATGGAATTAAGAGTTCTCTATATACTTTTTGTGTATAAATCAATATCCATGTAAAAGACTGTCCGTAATTGGTATTAAAGTATATGTGGTAACAAAAAAAAAAATTTAATGAAAAAGAAGGCACAACATACCCAAATCTTTGGGACACTATGAAAGCAGTGCTAAGAGGAAAACTCATAGTCCTGAGTGCCTCCAAAAAGAAAGTGAAGAGAGCATACACTAGCAGCATAACGACACACCTGAAAGCCCTGGTGTAGCTGCCCGCAGCCACATGTAAACCGGGTTACCTGTTGAGAGAATCTTGGGGTTATAGGGAAGAGGGGCGAAAAGAACGTGCGGCCAAGTCAATGTTCACTGATCAAAGCCGTAAACTTTAATGGCGCCAGACCTTTTAACAGTTCGGGCAAACCCTTCCCCCCAGACTCCAGGCTGAGTTCCGGTGGAAGTTGTCTAGCTTCTCTTGGAGGTCTTCGTCTTGACTGCTCCGGCAGCTGGGTGGGTCACTTGCTTAATTCAGGAATCCCTATACCCGGAGGAACAATGAACTTAACCTTTACTACGAGCGCTCCACCCTAGGTGGAGCAGGATCCTGGCTAACTGGGAGAAGTTAACCTTGACCAAAGTCAAACTCTGACCAAGTGCAAGACTGCCCCAATATGGCTCTGTACATGTCCTCCCTTTTTTTTATTAATTTGAACACGAGGAGGTAGAAAACAAGTGGATAAATATCCTTCATAAGAAGGCGGGCCTTAACCAGGAGGGGAAGCATTGACCGTAATTCCTCTTAAATATTGTATAACGTCTTTTTCAGAGGAGGGGTAATAGGCTCCCTTATTATTTTAAGGACAGCCTCTCGACGTTAACCCCTATGCAATTAGGTGTACTTCCTGGGGACTCAGAAGCAGAAATTCACCTCCCCATGCAGTGCTTTGCCTCGCACGTCTCGCTGGTACCCATGTTTGTTCATAAACAAACACACATAGATCTGAGTTCTATGTGGCTCCCTCTTTGGAGATCCGCTTGTATAAGTTTTGAAGCCAGGGGGGTCTGCAAGTGTCTTTAACAGACATGTAATCTCTCCATCCAGGTGAGCCTGGGTGGAGACAGCCAGTCTGCTTAACAGACAAGGTCAAGAGTTAAAGGTGGAATAGGATTAACTTGTCCCAGAAGTATCCAATTCAGTTGTAAATTAACAACTTTAAGGACCCAAGGCTTGGCCTCTGAGATGGGAGAGGTAGCCTTGTGTATCAAGAGATATGCTGTTACTTCTCAGGAAAAGTGGAGACTATATGTTAAATTAACACAGCTGGCTGAAGATTGTTAGCCATCTTCAAAATTGGAATCTTCAATATTGGAATTATTTCTAGACCAGTCTATGGTTGAGTCAGCTGAACACAATAAGGAGAAGAGTCATTTTAACTCTTCTTTAGATTAATTTTTCCTAAGCTAGCTTAACAGTCTCCATGTTCTGTCCCACAAAGTCTAAAAGCTTGAAGCTAGGCAATTTATCTAACCTGGGACATTTAACAATTGAGGTAAGTCAAGAACATATACCCAATATAGCTCTTATGTTACCATGGTCTGGGCATTCAGCAAGCACAGTCAGCATATCTTCTGCAGCATTCTGTGGAAAAAAGAGGACATGCCTTCTCCCCCAATATTAAATCAGGATCATGGCATATGTTAGTAAGTGAATTCCTTCATTTCACCTAGATATCAATATGTCTAATTACAAGATGTCATATACATTTAGCAAGGAGTTTCTTGGCATCCAAATTTTAAAATTTTTTTAAAAACATGCAAGCATAATTTAAATTATATGCACAGGGACACAATTTCCCCTCTCTTCTTTCTTCTAAGAAGATATTGTTTTATTAATTTAAGTTGGAACACAAAGTATAAACCATAACATAGGCAATAACTATGTAATTATATAAAATATAGTTGCTTTTTCTGTTAGAGCAGTTGCAACTAGACAGCCTAAAAATGAATCATTAGTCACATGTACATATTTTTTAATCTTTTAAATTAGAAATATGAATATCATTTATCTGTAATAACTAAGTCCTCTAGGATTAACACCATTACGTGGTAGAGGTAGAAATTGAGGACATCAAGAACAAATCTTTATAATTTGATGTGCACAAAATATAAAATTATTTCAAATACCTAAAGGACAGTCATTTAGAGAACATATCCTTTGTTCTTAGAAATTTGAATCACATTTGTATAAACCGTAGAAATTAAGAATTAGCAGTATTAAAAATGGACCAATTTTAAGCAATTATAAACCATGAGCTATGTATATCTACTATTATTAAAAGCTTGACCTTTAACATCTTAAAAATAGCTGCTATAGCACCCAATTCAGGTATCTGTGTTGAAGCAGGGAGAAACTTAAAGGAATAAACATGTGATCTGATAGTACAAATTATCTTTTGGATAACAATTATTAATTTTGCCTAAAAATGCTTGCCATGTAATAGACCAACCATTAATAATAAATTTGATTGTTGCTTGAAGCAAGGAACAAACGTTTCCTACCTTGAAAACAGAGGTTTAAGACCTTCTGTGGCAAGCTTAAAATGAGGTAAATAAGATAAAGCCAATTAATATATCCTAACAACTTTTGAAAGCCATTTACCTAAAAATTCTAAAAGTCTATAGGAGCAAGGGCCTGTAACAAACATTCTATGAACATTATACACTGAAAATTTTAAGATCTTAACTTCTAGTATTGAAACAGAGACAAAACACATTTTTTTTATCTGCCCTAGGATCTACCTTTAGTCCTTGGCAAGGACTAGACCTGAGCCTTTTAACTAAGACAGGATTAAACAAAAGAAACCTGTAATTTCATGGTCAAAGGAACCTACTTGATATCAAATACATTTCTACAGAGATATCCTTTTTAATCTTGGAGGGTTAAATTTTGCTCCTACCATTGTAGCCTATAAACTTGTGGAAAAGTGGCAATGGGCCTCTAAAACCCATAGCTGTATCACTCTCAAAATTATCTTAATTACAAAATGTTAACAATTACGAGCCTGCAAACTGAAAACTGTAGCCAATGACACACTGATTTTTATTGTAACTCAATGTTTTCTTGCAATATTAGAGCACAATTGTAATTTTGGAAGCAAATCTCAATTTTAAACAATCTATTTTCTTTAAAATTAATGGCAAACACATATTTACAGCGCAAGGTTTGTATGCCAGTTCTTATGTTCAAGTGTATAACAGTGTAACTTATTAAAGAGACAATATTTTAAATCTTAATCTTCATTAAGTCTAATCTCCAGGCCAAGATTCACATGAAACACCATGCCAATTTAGGAGCGTCCCAAAGGCCTGTATTTCCTGGATTGCGTCATGCCACGTGGTGTTCAAAATGGCGACTACCCTAAACTACCAGCCTTAATCGTCATGCCACGTGTTTGTTTAAAAATGGCGACTACCCTAAACTACCAGCTTTCACCTAACATTTGTTAATAACATTATACCTTTTAAATCATGTCCAGTGACTTAAGCCAATACTCTATAGTCAAGTCATGCAAAATATACCTTTAAATCCAATTATAAACAAGAACAAAGCATGAGTGGCATTAGGCCACGTGTAGTTAGTTAAGATAGCTCTAACACTGAATCACCAGTTTTAAACTAACCTTTTCTTAATAACACTATACCTTTTACATAATAACCAATTAATTTATAACTCTTTAGTCAAGAAATGTAAAGCCTTATATCATTAAAACCAATTAGAAACAAGTATAAAGCGACTACATGAATTTCACAAGCCAAACCAAGGTCTTCCCAAATCTTGAGGTTTCTGGGCTTTAAGAGCGGCTTTTTCCCCAGCCATGTTTGCCTCTTGAGTGAGCTGCGCTGTCGCGGCGTGGCTTTGAATCAATCCCCACACAAACTGTGGCTAGCTCAAGAGGTTACCAGCAGATGTAATCTTTACCAATTTTTTCTTTTTAACATGAAACAGTCATTCACACAAAGACACAGAGAGGACATAAACATACACATAGACAGTCGGTGCACCGGGACAAACACGGAAAGATACACAGAAAGTTAAGCGTGCTTGTTAAGCATGCATCCATTTTCCTCTTTAAACAGCTCTTAGAAGCTGTGGACATATGCCTATTTTTAAAAACCCCTTTCTTTTCGCCGAAATCAGCTCTTACGAGCTTTGGGCAAATGCCTACCAAATTCCTTCCCCATATTTCCCTATCTTATCAACCCAAGCAGTCCCTGCGCTGGGTCCACACAGTATGCTTGAAAAACTGTATCCCTTCCTTGCACTCACAACAATAGACACGAATTCACTAGCGCTAGTTTTGACCTCTATGTTGCTTACCGTGCGGATACCATTAATTTTCACCTTTTCCGCGAAGCTTCGCTGGATAGGGCTACCTCAGGAAATTCTCTCGTGCCAGGTCGCCCCACGTTGGGCGCCAATATGTAGCTGCCCGCAGCCACATGTAAACCGGGTTACCTGTTGAGAGAATCTTGGGGTTATAGGGAAGAGGGGCGAAAAGAACGTGCGGCCAAGTCAATGTTCACTGATCAAAGCCGTAAACTTTAATGGCGCCAGACCTTTTAACAGTTCGGGCAAACCCTTCCCCCCAGACTCCAGGCTGAGTTCCGGTGGAAGTTGTCTAGCTTCTCTTGGAGGTCTTCGTCTTGACTGCTCCGGCAGCTGGGTGGGTCACTTGCTTAATTCAGGAATCCCTATACCCGGAGGAACAATGAACTTAACCTTTACTACGAGCGCTCCACCCTAGGTGGAGCAGGATCCTGGCTAACTGGGAGAAGTTAACCTTGACCAAAGTCAAACTCTGACCAAGTGCAAGACTGCCCCAATATGGCTCTGTACACCCTGGAACAAAAAGAAGCCAACTACCCCAGGAGGAGTAGAAGACAGGAAATCATGAAACTCAGGGCTGAAATCAATCAAGTGGAAATAAAGAGAACCAAACAAAGAATCAACGAATCCAGGACCTGGTTCTTTGAGAAAATCAACAAGATAGATAAACCCTTAGCAAGAATGACCAAAGGGCACAGAGAAAGTATCCAAATTAACAAAATTAGAAATGAAAAGGGAGGGGCTGGAGAGATGGCTTAGTGGTTAAGAGCTCCGACTGCTCTTCCAGAGGACCTGAGTTCAAATCCCAGCAACCACATGGTGGCTCACAACCATCTGTAATGAGATCTGACTCCCTCTTCTAGAGTGTCTGAAGACAGCTACAGTGTACATACATATAATAAATAAATCTTTAAAAAAAAGAAAGAAATGAGATATAACAAAAGAAACTGAGGAAATCCAAAAAATCATCAGATCATATTACAAAAGCCTATACTCAACACAAGTGGAGAATCTGGAGGAGATGGACAATTTCCTTGATAGATACCAAAACAGAAAAAGAAGGAACACTACCCAATTCCTTCTACCAAGCCACAATTACACTGATACCAAAACCACCCAAAGATCCAACAAAGAAAGAGAACTTCAGACCAATTACCCTTATGAAAATCAATGCAAAAATACTCAATAAAATTTTTGCCATCGAAATCCAAGAACACATAAAAAACGAACATCCACCATGATCAAGTAGGCTTTATCCCAGGGATGCAGTGTTGGTTCAATATACAGAAATCCATCAATGCAATCCACTACATAAACAAACTCAAAGAAAAAAACCACATGGTCATTTCATTGGATGCTGAAAAAGCATTTTACAAAATTCAGCATCCTTTCATGCTTAAAGTCTTGGAAAGAACAGGAATTCAAGGCCCATTCCTAGACATAGTAAAAGCAATATACAGCAAACCAGTAGCCAACATCAAACTAAATGGAGAGAAACTTGAAGCAATCCCACTAAAATCAGGGACTAGACAGGGCTGCCCCCTTTCTCCTTATCTTTTCAATATTGTACTTGAGGTACTAGCTCGGGCAACATAAGGAGGTCAAAGGGATACAAATTGGAAAGGAAGAAGTCAAACTATCATTATTTGCAGATGATATGATAGTCTACCTAAGTGACCCAAAAAACTCCACTAGAGAACTCCTACACCTGATAAACAACTTCAGCAAAGTGGCAGGTTATAAAATCAACACAAGCAAATCAGTGGCCTTCCTATACTCAAAGGATAAGCAGGCTGAGAAAGAAATTAGGGAAATGACCCCCTTCACAATAGCCACAAACAGTATAAAGTACCTTGGGGTGACTGTTACCAAACATGTGAAAGATCTGTATGACAAGAACTTCAAGACTCTGAAGAACGAAATGGAAGAAGACCTCAAAAAATGAAAAAACCTCCCATGCTCATGGATCGGCAGGGTTAATATAGTTAAATTAGCCATTTTGCCAAAAGCAATATACAGATTCAATGCAATACCCATCAAAATCCCAACTCAATTCTTCACAGAGTTAGAAAGAGCAATCCTCAAATTCATCTGGAATAACAAAAAACCCAGGAGAGCTAAACTATTCTCAACAATAAAAGAAATTCTGGGGGTATCAGTATCCCTGACCTCAAGTAATACTACAGAGCAATAGTGGTAAAAATTGCATGGTATTGGTACAGTGACAGGCAGGAGGATCAATGGAACAGGATTGAAGGTCCAGAAATGAACCCACACACCTATGGCCACTTGATCCTCAACAAAGGGGCTGAAAACATCCAATGGAAAAAAGATAGCCTTTTCAACAAATGGAGCTGGATCAACTGGAGGTCAGCGTGCAGAAAAATGGGAATTGATCCATCCTTGTGTCCTTGTACTAAGCTCAACTCCAAATGGATCAAGGACCTCCACATAAAGCCAGACACTCTGAAGCTAATAGAAAAGAAACTGGGGAAGACCGTTGAGGACATTGTTACAGGGGGAAAGTTCCTGAACAGAACACCAATAGCTTATGCTCTAAGATCAAGAATTGACAAATGGTACCTCATAAAATTACAAAGTTTCTGTAAGGCAAAGGACACCATCAAAAGGGCAAATCAGTAACCAACAAATTGATGAAAGATCTTCACCAACCCTATATCAGATAGAGGGCTAATATCCAATATATATAAAGAACTCAAGAAGTTAGACTCCAGAAAACCAAATAACCCTATTAAAAAATGGAGTACAGAGTTAAACAAAGGATTTTCACCAGAAGAACTTTGGATGGAGGAGAAGCATCTTAAAAAATGCTCAACTTCATTAGTCATTAGGGAAATGCAAATCAAAACAACCCTGAGATTTCACCTTACACCAGTCAGAATGGCTAAGATTAAAAATTCAGGAGACAGAAGATGTTGGTGAGGATGTGGAGAAAGAGGAAATATCTTCTACTGCTGGTGGGTTTGCAAATTGGCACAACCACTCTGGAAATAAGTCTGGTGGTTCCTCCGAAAACTGGGCACCTCACTTCCAGAAGATCCTGCTATACCACTCCTGGGCATATACCCAGAAGATTCCCCAACATGTAATAAGGATGCATGTTCCACTATATTCATAGCAGCCCTATTTATAATTGCCAGAAGCTGGAAAGAACCCAGGTATCCCTCAACAGAAGAGTAGATGTAAAAAATGTGGTATATATACACAATGGAGTACTATTCAGCCATTAGAAACAATGAATTCATGAAATTCTTAGGCAAATGGATGGAGCTGGAGAACAACATACTAAGTAAGGTAACCCGGACTCAAAAGGTGAATCATGGTATGCACTCACTAATAAGTGGATATTAACCTAGAAACCTGGAATACCCAAAACATAATTCACTCATCAAATAAGGTACAAGAAAGGAGGAGTGGCCCCTTGTTTTGGAAAGGCTCAGTGAAGCAGTATAGGGCAAAACCAGAACAGGGAAGTGGGAAGGATTTGGTGGGAAAACAGGGGGAGGGAAGGGGGCTGATGGGCTTTTCAGGGAGTGGGCATCTAGAAAAGGGGAAATCATTTGAAATGCAAATAAAAAATATATCGAATAAAAAAAAAGAAAAAAAGAGAATGTTTTAATGTTGTGGCTTGACAAGAATAAAAGGTGTTTTGATACAAACATAGCATTTCAATTCCATATATATATATATATATATGTTGTCTTTATTGTTTACTTATATTTATGAGTTTAGAAAGTCCACAGAGGGGCTGGAGAGATGGCTCAGCGGTTAAGAGCACCAACTGCTCTTTCGGAGGTCCTGAGTTCAAATCCCAGCGACCACATGGTGGCTCACAACCATCTATAATGAGATCTGACGCCCTCTTCTGGTGTATCTGGAGACAGCTACAGTTTGCTTACTAACAATAACAATAAATCTTTAAAAAAAAAAAAAGAAAGTCCACAGAGTATACAGTTTGGTCAACATTTTGTGCCAATGTTTTTTAGGCTTTTCCCCACTTTCTCTTCTATTAGTTTCAGTGTATCTGGCTTTATGTAGAGGTCCTTGATAAACTTGGAATTTAGCATTGTAGAGGGAGATAAGAATGGATCAATTTGCATTCTTCTACATGTTGAGTGCCAGTTGAACCAGCACCAATTGTTGAAAATGCTGTCTTTTTTCCCACTGGATGGGTTTAGCACCTTTGTCAAAGATAAAGTGACCTTAGGTTTGTGGGTTCATTTCTGAGTCTTGAATTCTATCCCATTGATCTCCCTGCCAGTCAAAGTACCAATATGCTGCAGTTTTTATCACTATTGCTCTGTAATACAGCTTGATGTGAGAGATAGTGTTTCCCCCAGAAGTTCTTTTATTGCTGTGAGTAGTTTTCAATACCTTAGGTTTTTGTTATTACAAATGAATTTGAAAATTACTCTCAGTCTGTGAAAAATTTAGTTGGAATTTTGATGATGGAGAGATTGTATTGAGCCTCCCCGCTTGATCAATAGTTTAAAAAAATGCCCCATGACTTGATTTCATGGAGGTACTTCCACAACTGAAGCTCCTTTCTGTGTGATAACTCCAGCCTGTGTCACATTGACACATAAAACCTACCAGTACAGTTAGTATACATGTCTTTTTATGTGTATAATCACTAAGTTATTTTTTTGTCATCAGAAACAGAGATTCTTGAGGGAAACGTTTTCTATGTACACATGCAATTGTTATTTGTTATAGTGTCATCATTGTAAAGATTGGATTGATTTTGCTTTATTAAGGAAGATTTAATCAGTATTATCTTCTAAAACGTGCCCACAGCTCTTTGTGTGCAGTCAGTAATGCATGCTTTAAATTGCTTTTTATTGTTTGTTTTTTGTTTGTTTGTTTGTTTGTTTGTTTCAGAAACGAGGGAAGGCCTGCAGCAGGTGTAAACACAGACCTCAGAGGGAAAAATAGCACAGAAGTCATCTTTAAGTGACAACTGAAAAGATCAGCTTAGGAACATTGAAAAAGTCATGAAACACTTGCCACTCCCAAAAGAGAGAGGATAAATTGCATTCTTCAGACCACAGGGAGGTCCCTGTGGCTAGGGAAGGCCCAAAGTTATTCCATGATTGTTGGTCACCTACCTCATTGCCTAAAAATTTATTAGTTTAAAGGTAAAACTGTTCTGCCAGGCACATTGTAAAAAATGGTGGCTGCCCTGAGAGTTGTATAAAGGCCCACTGTGCAGGCTGCATGGGGGCTGAGAATGGTTGTTCTCTTCTCACCCCATGTGTAGGGTGACCCCAGCAGGCTGGATTAAATAAAATTGCTCTTGCTTTTTGCATCTAATCCTGTCTCCACATGGTTCACTCAGGGGTCTCCAGTAAGTTAAGGCTCCTCAGAGTCTTACATTTGGTACATTGGCCAGGTATCTTATCTCCTGTGTGGATATACTGAACTAGTGAATCAAAGATCTCAAGCAGATAACACAGCATGTTTATGTTTGTTTGTTTGTCTTCCTGTTTGCCAATGTCTGAGTCTGTAAGCCTGTCTGTATTTTCAGATTGCAATCAAGTGTCTAGGAAGCTTGGAGAGCCTATGGTATCTGGTGTGGTCAAGTTCTGTGGGCAGATATGTCTTAATGTTATGATTGAGAGGGATGGAAGGATGCTTTAGACCCCCATTAAGAATCAGAAAGACTCTGATCCTTCTGGAAAGAGCAAGATAGTAATGTGGAACATGAGTCTTGATATAAGCTTGTTTATCTGGTTCCTGCCTTATGTGAAGAAGTACCTGATACCTGTAACTGGGCCCATCAAGCAGCAAACTGTGTGTTGTCTTTTTTGTATTCTTAGGCCTGGACACTGGCTCATGTGAGTGTCAGGCTATCTGTGTCGTGACTTTTTTTTTCTGTTTGTTGGAATCTCATTCTGTGTTCTTGAACTTAGACTGATGACATTGTTTGGACATTAGACCAACTGAAAAGCAAATTAATCTCAAGTACTTTGAATGACCTACCCATAGGAACCTTTGTCTTTCAGGTGATCAAAGCAGTAGAAGAGAACGTATTTATAGTTACCTAGAAGAATCTAGTGGAGGACCCACAACCCCCCACATAGATAAAAGCCTTTCCCTTCTGAGACCCAACTCACATGTTTTGGCCTTTAGGAAGAAGGAAGCAGAAGAGGAAAGATCCAGACTTGAGAAGAATTCAATCCTCCAAGGCTCTTCAACAGCAGATCGGTTGCCCCCATGATCCTCCCCACATATATCTTCCCACTAATACCCCTAAGGCCCTGCCAGCACTGGTACTGGTTCTGGAAACTTCAGCACATACGGGACCAGGGAGAAGTGGAAAGAGACCCTGGAGACACCTCCTCTGACACCATAGTGGCTCTCTCACTAAGGGCATATTTTCCAAGGAGCCAATTAGGGTCTGTGAGACTGTTTTACTTATAATGCAGGAAGCTAGAAAAAAATGGCTCCTCAGACATGGCGGAACCTTCAATTTACCAGACTGTCTTGTACAGGAAGTTTCCCTGACTAGACTTGACTGGGACTTTAATGTAGCAAAATTCAAGGGGCACCTAAATGTCCACCACCAGTCTCCATTGCCAGATCTCAAGAGGGCCACATGATGAACCACAAATTTGGTCAAGGTACTTGAGGTTGAGCATGGACCAGATAAGTAGCCCAAAGCCTTTCTAGAGTGGCTTGTGGATGCATTCTGCCAATACACACCTTATGAGACCAGCATAAAGCTACTGTGACAATGGCTTTTATAGACCAGGATAATAGAGATGTCATGAAAAAGCTTCAAAGTATAGAACAACAGGATTAGCCATTGAGGGATTCAGTGCATATTGCCATTACAGGGAGACAGAGGAGTGTAAGGAGCAAAGAAAGTGAAAGAATATGCTGGTGAGGGATTCAAAGCAGTTTGCTAAGACATGGAGACAGAAGAAGAGAAGGAGCAGAGAAATAAAATAAGCCATTGATGGATTTAGTGCTGGTTGAAATTACAGGGAAACAGAAGAAAAGAAGGAGCAGGTAAAGAGAAAGAATAAGCCTTTGAGGAATTCTGTGCATTTTGTTGAGACAGAGAGACACAGGAAGATAGGGAACAGAAAAAAATAAAGAAAAGTGACAGGGAATGAAGCTATAGAGAGTACTAACAGCAATAGTCTGGAAAAAAACAAGAATAGAGAACAAGAAGGACCAGTGCATACATAGCAAGGAGAGAGGACACTGGACCTAAGAGTACCCTAACAAATGAAAGCTAGTAGCAGGAATGCACCAGACTTGGGAAAAAGACCTTCAAGTGCCAAAGGTGTTAGCCCTGGGTGAAGACAGTGACTAGGGGATTTAGGTTTCTGACCCCCTTCCCAAGCCAAGAGGAACTGAGAATGGAGGGGAAATCCGCACAATTCTTGGTGGATCCAAGGGGCTCAACACTCAGTCCTCCAAGCCAATGGTCCCAATTCCAAGAAAAGATTCTTGGATCAAGAAGCCACTTGTACCAAAATGTGTTTATGGACTATCGGAAGAACAGTGACCTAGGGATTGGCTGGGTGGCCCATTCATTCAGGATTGCCCCAGACTCTCCCTAACAACTGTTGGGGTGAGAAATACTTTCCAAAATGGGGGTCCAGATACACTTCAGGCAAATGGGTCACAGCTAACTGTCCAAAAAGGAGCGAGCTCTTTGACTGACTCCTGCCAAAAGACAAGGATACCTGTTTAATAGACAGGAGCAATTTTCTCCATAAATCTCAGAGACAAGCAGGTGCTGCTGTGGTGGACAGCACAAATGTCATCTGAACAGAACCTCTACACCATGGCATGTCAACAGACAAAATAGAACTTATTGTTCTCACCAAGTCTTTGGAAATTTAAGCCAGCAAGAAAATTAGCATCAACATTTATAGCAGGTGTGCTTTTGCCACACTCCCTGTCCACAGGGATATATGCCAAAAGGGCTGCTCACAGCAGAAGAAACAAACAGGAAATCTTGGACCTCTTCAATGCCCTAATGAAGCCAGTAACTGTGAGTGTTACTGTCCAGGATGTCAAAAGAGAAGAGACTCAGTGGGCAAACCAGGCAGATCAAGTGGCTCCAGAATTGGCTATGCATGAGCCTATACTGGTCATGAGCCTAAAGGAGACACCCATTGGGAAAGGGGAATGGACTAAGGAATAAGTATCACTTAGAATATGCTGAGGAACAAAGGACTCAGACTGAGAGCCACCCTACCAACTATTACCAATATAGGTCAATGGTGCACACAAGAAAGGTGAACTATACTCCCCAGAATATAAGCAAAAGACTTACTATGCCAAATGCACAGGAGAACTTATTTAGAGTCTAAAAAGCTTGCCCAAGCAGTCAAGGGATCTAAAGTACATATTTATAAGACTCAAGTATTGGCCTAGAGAGATAGTAAAACAGTCTAAGGTATGCCAGCAAGTGAATGCTTATGCAGCAAAGAGTAAGCAGGGCAAAAGACATATGGGAGAAGAGCTTAGAATTTATTGAAAAATTTTATGGAAATTAAGGCAGGACAATGTGGTTATTAATACCTTATAATGCTTGTAGATGTTTTCTCTGGATAAGTTGAGATATCTCCCACCAAACAGGAAATAGCTACTATAATAGCTAAATAAGATAGAGAAAAATTTCCTGAGGTTCAGAGTGCCCAAAGAAATTGGATTAGACAATGAACTTGCTTTTGTCTCTAAGGTAAGTCAGGGATTTACATAGATATTGGGGACTACTTGGAAGCTCCATTGTACATATCATTCCCAGAACTCAGGACAGATAGAGAAAATAAACAGAACCGGAAGAGACACCTCAACTAAACTAACCTTGGAGACTGCCTCACACTGGGTGATGCCTCTCCCCTTGGCCCCGTTCTGAGTCTGGAACAGACTTTACCATTTTAACCTGATACCTTTTGAAATCATATTTGGCACCACTGCTCCCTTGGTGTCCAGTGTGTTCTCCCAGGTGCTATCCCACAACATGAGATTTAGCCCAAACTGTATGTCTTAAAAGTTCCAGTGATGCCAGAGACCACTGACTATGTCCAGACTGATGACTGGATCTGTGTAAGGAGGTATTGGGGAAAGTGGCTGGAACCGGATGGAATGTACCCTTTCCAGCTCTTCTAGCCACTCCCACAGCTCCCAAGGTGGACAGTATTGCAGCTTGGAAGCATGCTTCCCAGGTGAAACATGTAGAGAACCTGCCTCTCAGAAACTCGCACTGGATGCTACAAAAGATGGACAATCTGTTCAAGTTCATGATCACTCGAACTTGATCATGGCTGCCTGGTGGTACCTTTGGATTCTGGTTCCTCCAAACATCCTATGTGCCCGACTGCCAAACCTGTTACAGCACTCACTGGCTCCCTTCTCTTGGGGTTGGGAGCCACCAGGACCTCTGCTCTGGTCTTACAGAGGGAAAATTATGACAGTCTGAGGGCAGCCACTGATTTAAATATAGAGAAAATAGAAACTTTCATCAGCCACCTTCAAGAATCACTGACTTCATTATCGGAAGTAGTTCTACAGAACAGGAGGGCTAATTGCTGCCTCAACTGAGAAGTGTTGCTCTTACATAGATTAATCAGTGTTTTTTTAAGCCTGTTAAGACCCTTAATTTTTCACCAGCTATAGTTAATTTTTGACCCCTACATTTTGAACTGCCTCGTCAATATTGTTAAGAAACACTTAGGTACACTAGAGCTAATGATCTTAAAGCAGAAATACAAAGAACTAGATATAGAAAAGATCAGGAGTATGAGCTATCAGAATGCCAGCTATTGCTTCAGGATTGAAGCCTGCACAAAGAAATGTGAGGAATAAAAGGATCAGCTCAGGGTCTTTAGAAAGGTCATGAAACACTTGCCCCTTCCAGAAGGGAGAGGCTCGATTACATTTCTCAGACCACAGGGAGGTCTCTACAGTTAGAGGAGGCACAGAGTTATTCGAAGACCTTTTGCCACCTTCCTTATTTTATAACAACCAACTAGTTTAAAGGTAACACTCTTCTGCCAATCACATTTTGCCTAATGGTGGATGCACTGAGGACTATATAAAGGCCTGCTACACAGGCTGTGTGGGCTTCACGCGTAAATTCTCTCCTCATTTGCACAGTGATATGAACATGCTGGATTAAATAAAATTCTTCTTGCTTTTTTGCATTGATTCCCATCTCAACATAGTTCACTCAGGTTTAACTAGTAAGTTAAAGCTCCTCAGAGTCTTACGCAAGTACAGCAGAAATGAATATTGTTATTTCTCCAGTGGACACTCAGCTGGGTATGCATGAATCAAACCTAAGGACAGGCCCTGGGTAGATCTAGGTAGATGGGGAGGAGGGATCTGGGAGGTGATTTGAAATTGGGAAATATGATAAGAATAATGTATAGAAAACACAATTTGTACTATGTAGTGAAAAAAAGAAAAAAAAAAAAAAAGCTCTATCCCCAAAAAGAAAAAAAATCAGCAAAAGTTTATTAACTACAAATGTTCCTTCTCTGCACACCCAACCACTCCCTGCTTTCTATGTAGTGGGAAATTCTGTACCACTTGATATGTGTGTGTGTGTGTGTGTGTGTGTGTGTGTGTGTGTGTGTGTGTGTGTGTGAAATACAATAAACTAAAATAAAAGGAGTGGCTAGATAGACATGATGCTTGGTATTTTAAGATGCTGAATTTCTTCGCAAGCTTTGTTTTATTTTATTTTCTAATGATTTATTTATTTATGTTTTATTCATATGAGTACACTGCAGCTGTCTTCAGACACACACCAGAAGAGTGCATCGGATTTCATGTACCATGTGGTGGCTGGAACTGAACTCAGGTCTTCTGGAAGAGCTGTCAGTGCTCGTATCTGCTGAGCCATCCCTCCCGCCTTTTACAGGCTTTATTTTATTAAACATTAAACATGAAGCAAAACTTCCAACTCATGTAAATATTGTCCAGATTTGGCTTAATAAATCCCTGAGCTGGCAGATGAAGCCTGGGTGAGAGTGAGAAAGCGAGAGTCTTTCTATTTCTGAAAGGGTATGTTATCAACTCAATTACCATTTCCAAAGAAGTATGTATGAGCCCATTGTTTCATTCATTCAGTTGCTTGAGCCTCAACAAATATGGAGCTGAGAGGACAGTGCATTCAGACATTCATACTGAAATCATCACTCACTGACTTCAAGCAGAAAATTTGCCTCTGGAGAGACATGGCATAGCAGTTAAGAGCACCAGGCAAGTGCAAATAGTTCACAGATCAGCAGGGATGTGGCAGATCCCTGATCCAGCTCTGCTATACCCTCTTACCCCCAAACACAGGTAGAAGGCTCTGCGGGGTGAGGGAGGAAAAGGTGCTGAGAGAGAATTTAGATAACTCAAACACATTTGAATATGATCAAATAAATAAATTTATTTATTTTATTAAGTATATGGTGGAACTGGAAAATGGGACAAAAGGTAGGGACAGCAGGCCATATTCCCATGATGGAGTGATCCAAGTCTTGAGAATGAGGGCAGTCAATACCTGGTAAATGTAGTCTCTCAGGAACTTTATCAAAAAGACTGGTTCTGGCCTCTTTTCTGAATTCCCCCTTGGAAATCTTGGAGACCTGCATAGATAGAAAGAAAGGGAAACCACTGGCTCACCAGGAAGTGAGTGAGTGAGTGAGTGAGTGAGTGAGTGAGTGAGTGAGTGAGTGACTGAGTAGTGAGTGAATGAGTGAGCACTCCAGCTGGAAAAACAAAACAAACAAACAAAACAAATACAAATACAAAACAAAGAGAAGTGTCTCTGAAGTTTGGACTAAGAAAGCAAAGCAAAGCAAAGCAAATTCACATACATTCCAGAAGAGATAATAGCCTCTCTCCACCTTCTTTTTGGAGGAACTCCGAGCTTTGAGTTTCCTCTAGCAATGCTTTCAGTGTCCCATAAATTTGAGTGTGTTGTGCCTTCATTTTCATTAAATTCTAAAAAAGGTTTTGATTTAGTTCTTTAATTCTTCCATGACCAATGTATCATTGAGTAGAGCATTGTTCAGCTTCCATGTTTATGTGGGCTTCCTGTTGTTCTTGTTTGTATTGAAGACAACCCATATTTTATAGTGATCTGATAGGATTGATGGAATTAATTCAATCTTTGTATATCTGTTGAAGTCTGTTTTGTGTCCAATTATGTGGTCAATTTTTGAGAATATACCATGAGTTGCTGAGAAGAAAGTATAATCTTTTGATTTAGATGAAATGTTCTATAGATATATATTAAATCCATTTGGTCCAAAACTTCTGTTAGTTTCACTGTGACTCCATTTAGTTTGTGTTTCCCTGATCTGTCCATTGTGGGTGCAATGTGTGCTTTAAGCTTTTAAAAGGTTTCCTTTACAAATGAGGGTGCCCTTATATTTGAAGCATAGATGTTAAAAAATTGAGACTTATTCCTGGTAGATTTTTTTTTCTTTAATGAGTACAAAATTTCCTTCTGCATCGTTTTTGATGACTTTTGGTTGAAACTCTATTTTATCTGATATTAGAATGGCTACTTCAGCTTCTTTTCTGGGACCATTTGCTTGGAAAACTGTTTTCCAGCCTTTTACTCTGAGGTAGTGTTTGTCTTTGACACAGAGATGTTTTTCTTGTATGCAGCAAAATGTTGGGTCTTGTGTACAAATCCAGTGTTTTAGTCTATGTCTTTTTATTGGGGAATTGATCCCATTGATGTTAAGATATAACAAGGAATAGTGATTGTTGCTTTTGATGTAATTTTTATGTTTGTGTGGCTATCTTCTTTTGGGTTTGTTGAAAGAGGATTACTTTCTTACTTTTTCTTGTGTGTAGTTTCCCTCATTTACTTGTGTTTTCCATTCATTATCCTTTGAAAGGATGGATTTGTAGAAAGATAAATTGTAAATTTGTTTTTGTCATGAAATAACTTGGTTTCTCCATCTATGGTAATTGAGAGATTTGCTGGATATAGCAGTCTTGTTTGGCATTTGTGTTCCCTTATGGTCTGCATGGCATCTGCTCAGACTCTTCTGCCTTTTATAGTCTCTGGTGGGAAACCCGGGGTAATTCTGATAGGTCTACTTTTATAAGTTACTTGATTTTTTTCCCTTACTGCTTTTAATATTCTTTCTTTGTTTAGTACTTTGGTGTTTTAATAATTAATTGATAGGAGGAATTTCTTTTCTGGTCAAATCTATTTGGAGATCTGTAGGTTTATTTTATTTTCATGGGCATCTCTTTCTTTAGCTAAGGGAAGTATTCTTCTTTAATTTTGTTGAAGACATTTACTGACATTTTAAGTGGAAATCTTCACTGTCTTCTATACCTATAATCCTTAGGTTTGGTCTTCATATTTTGTCCTGGATTTCCTGAACGTTTTGGGTAAGGAGCTTTTGGAGTTTTTCCTTTTTTTTTCTTTTTTTACTGTTGTATCAATGCTTTCTATGGTATCTTCTGCATATAAGATTCTCTCTTTAATCTCTTTTATTCTATTGTTGATGCTTGGATCCATAACTCTGACTTCTAGTTTTTCAATGTCTGAGTTGTCTTCATTTGTGATTTCATAATTGTTTCTGCCTCCTTCTTTAGATCCTTGATGACTTTGTTTAAATCCTTCCCATGTTTGTTGTGTTTTTCCTTACTTCTTCAAGGGCCTCTCCCTGTTTACATGTGTTCTCTTGTATTTTTTAAGGGAGTCATTTATGTCCTTCTTGAAGCCCTATATGAAGCCCTTTTATTTTTCATCTCACTACATTCAAAACATCCCAAAATATATACATTTAAAATGAAGAACTTGGTCAGGTCATGTGTATTTGTTGCCTCAAATATAAAGCTTTAGATTTAAATGGTAAACCTCCAGATATAGAAAAATTAAGTATGAAGACTAGACATATAAGTCACTATTACTACATTTCAAAGACACTTTAAACATCCATGATTCATTTTTGAAAGTGTACTTATTAATTGCTTTTGTCATCAATATTTAAATTGGAATCAAGAATTATTTCAAGTACCTTGTTTAATTTTATATACATTTTCTCTATTACCCAGATTGCATAATATTTGTGTTATGCCATATATCTGAGCTCAGAAAGTTTGTAATTAAGAAGAATATTCACCTACCAAGACCTTAATCAGATATACTTGGTCAAACATTACAAAGGTTCACAAGACTGTGAAGATGAAGGTCATTGTCCATGCCAAGACCAGGAGTTATGCAGGAAGACGGATAGATGCAAAGAATGACACAGTGACTGCATAATAAAGAGGAGGAGAAGCCCTTTGCAGAGAATCTGCCTTGGACAATTACAGGCAATATTCCTAACGTTTGCAGCATATGGATTTTGGCAATCATGGATCAATGCCATCATAATGAATGCTCTTCCTATTAGTTACTGTGAGCATAGTCCCTATTTTTTCATCGTATCTTGTCCCTACAACTTTGTGAGACATGAAATATAATATCCTTAAAACAGTCAACAGTCTTTCCAAGACTCTAACAGTTACTGGCCTTAACCAGATTGGAAAATAAGTCCCCATATGAGAAACGTGATTGGGTGTCTTCACCTTGGCACAATTAGTTGGTCACGGTTTGAAGGCAATAACAGACAGGTCAGTGACCATAGTCAGTAAATAACAAATCTAGCAACATTTTATCAATACCATAATGTTACGACAGTCATAAGTGATTAAAGTATTATACCTGATCTGAATTTTAGTACAAAGACACTAGCCACAAATTATATCATAATGTGAGAAAATACATAAGGCAATGGAAACATTTGTGAAATTTTCTCTCCAACCTAGAGATGCAACATATTTTCTAAGGATTCTTTGATATAGAGTTGAATTATACATTTTGAATCATAAATACTTGGGAGCACATGTAGAGAGTCTGTCTGCTTTTTCTTAATAAGTAGCATCCTTGGAAGAAACGAAGTACCACATTGTATAATATTTGTGGCTTTTGCTTAGAACATAAAAGAATAACCTTATGTCACCAGTACATGAGCAGCTACATTGCAAGGAGTAGCTCCAAAATGTCCCCATTTTAATTTTGTTTTTTCCCATCATTGAAAGGCACACACCACAGTTTTGACTGATAGCTGAATCATTACCCCTCAGTGAAATGCATTCTATGTTTTCCATATTATGAACAGTCAGTAGCTATATGTGTTTCTTTAGAATCAGTGCTGTAATACAGGAGCCTACTGATTAATATGAGGTTTTTTAATTCAATTTTTTCTATATTCTTTGTTTACATTCCAAATGATTTTTCCTTTCCCAGTTCTCCCCTCACCATAACTTCCATAAGCCCTCTTCCCACTGCCCGTTCTCCAGTCAACCCTCTCCTACCTCTATGTCTTGGTAATAAAACCAGATACACTGTAGCAAATAGAAAAGAAACTGAGGAAGACCCTTGAGGACATAGGCACAGGGGGAATGTTCCTGAACAGAACACCAATAACCAATGTTGGCACAACTAGAACATATTTTTGTTCTTTTTTGGTTAAGAAAGAAACCAAGGATATTTGCCATCATAAATGATGGAGGGAGTAAATATGCAAGGTAAGAAATAACTTCCAAACATGATCCTGTTGCTCCTAAGAAAAATATGACCTTTTGTTAATGAATGAATACCAAATTTCTCATTCTGGCTCTAGAATTCTTGACTGAGTTTTGTTTTTGGTGAATTAATTTTTTTTACAAATTTCATTTTGTTGTGTTTTAACCAATTCATACTCCAGTGTATAATTGTATCACTACTGTTTTTAATCTGTTGTTGAAGGAATCTAGATGGTTTCAGATTTCTGTCCATTATACAGAAAGATACAACAAACATAATAGGGCATAATATAAAAATATCAAACAAAATTCCTTTACTTTGTACATAATTGTTGTAGTGTGAAACACACTTTGAAAATATTTCTGGAGTGATATATGTGTATCTTGACAGAGATCGATTGCCATCTATTTAAAGAATGGTCATTTTGACCTCTGTTAGAAGTATAAGTTTGTACCACCAATAGTAATAAAGGAACTTTTCTCTTGCTCAATGTACATTGGCATCATCTGTTACTTGTACTATTGACCAGAGTCATTTTGAGAAGTGTAAAATATAACACAAAGAAGTTTTTTTTTAATTCGATATATTTTTTTATTTAGATTTCCAATGATTTCCCCTTTTCTAGACCCCAAAATTACACAAAGAAGTTTTAACTTGCATTTTCCTGATGGATAAGGATGCCAGATATTTATCTGTCAGCCATTTGAGTTTTTGAATGAAAATTATCTGTATAGATATGTATAGTAATCACTCATTGTATTGTCTTCTTGACATAGAGCTTCTGTACTTCTTCCTTTATTTTGTACTTTATTCCTATATTGAATATGGAGTTTGTGAAACTCTTTCCCCATTCTATAACTAGGCTGACTCTGTCTCTGTTTGATGGTGTCCTTTGCTTTTCACAGCCATTTAGTGTTATATGTTCCAACTTGTTAATTGTGGATCTTAGGGCATTTTGTATCAACCATCACTTCAGGTTGTTGTTGCTTATGCCAATGATTTTAAGATTATCCTCCACTGTGTATTTGATAGGGTTCAGTGTATGTGGTTTTATGATGAGATCTTTGATCTACATTGGCTTCAGTCTTGTACATGACAAAAAAATATGCATCTATTTGTAATCTTCTCCTCACAAACATCCTCTTTGAGTGGCATCATTTGTTGAAGATGCTATGTTTTTCAAGTGTGAATTTCTGCTTCTTAACAGAAATCATGTGTCCATAGATGCATAAATTTATGTCTGGGGCTCTATTGGATTCTACTGATCAACCTGTCTGCTGTTATGCCAGTACTACAGAGGTTTCATTAATATAGCTATGTAGTATAACTTAAAATCTTGAATAGTAAGACCTTTATAGCTCTTTAATTTTCAGGATTGTTTAAACTATCATGGAAAGTTTGTGTTTCCACATGAAGACAAAAATTATCTTTTCAAGTTCTGTGGGAAATTATATAGGAATTCTGACGACTGGGTTTGATTTGAGTCTGTAATTTGCTTTTGGTAGGAGGGAAATTTTTTTATATGTTTATCTTAATGATCCAAAAGCACACATTGTTTCATGTTCTGATTTCTCCTTTAATGATTATCTGAATCATATTCTAGTTTCCACAGGCAACTTCATAATTGCAATTCCAGTTCACACACTCATCAGAAATGAAGAGAAAATCCTTCTCTCCACACCCTCCCAGTTTTTTTCTTTTGTTTCTTAATGAGTACCATAATGTTTAGACTGAAAATGAGATGTCAAATTCATTTTAATTTGCATTTCCAAATACCACATTATGTCACAAACTTATACTAAAACATTATTTTTATATTTCTCCATTGATAATTCTCATTTCTTATTTTCATCGTTTTTTCTTTGATTGTTTCTTTTGTTGTTTGTTATGTTTATATGTCTTTTAGATCTCAGATACTAATAATGTGCTCTGCAAAGTTTTTACCCACTCTACATGCTGTGTCTTTATCTCATTATTTTCATACATTGTTGCATATAGATGGATAGATAGATAGAAAGATAGATAGATAGAAAGAAAGATAGAGAAACATTTTGACAGGACAGACAGACAGACAGACAGAGATAGACAGCTAGAAAAGAATATAATTCAATCCTTCACTGTAGCCGCCTGCGACCACATGTGAACTGGAGACCTGGAAGAGAATTCTGGGGATAAACGGGAAGGGGACAAAAGAGAAATGAGTCAAGATGACAGTTGCTGATAGAGACTGCCTTTACTATTATTTAGCCAATATATATAGTTTTTAGAAAACAACCCCCTCCCCAATGGCCGCGAATTCCTTGGTTCTTCTTCTCAGCGGCTTGCCTGCTTCTATCCATGGTTGTTAAGGTGAAAGCGGCTGTATTGTTCCCAATGGAACAAGGGCAGGAGATAACACCAAGGGAAGGGTGGAGGCCGCCAGCCAGGAATGTCGCAGCTTGAATAGGCTGGGTAACACCAGCGGAAGTGTGGGCGCTGCTAGCCAGGAATGTCTCAGCTTGAATAGGATGGGCTGAGAAGTCCAGCTAAATGCTGTGGGGGAAGGGACACTTCCCCAATTCCATTAATGTCAGGGTCACTGCATTATTTACTTGTTAGTCAGTCTTTCCCTGGGAGAGTAATGTGCCCATGCACAGCTTGCTTATAAATGCTGAAGGCTCACCTATGATCCTAATCTGGAAACTCAGAAATATAAGTTTTTGACCTGGATCATGGCATTGAGATCTTGAAGTACAGTGGCTATGAATTTCAGAAGATTAAGACAAGGAGTTCAAGGTCATCTGGGTTTAAAGGTGCGATGGCACATGCCTTTAATCTGGACAACACCCTCTGCTGGAGACCTATATAAGGACATTGGGAGAAGGAAGACTAACTCACTCTTCCTTCCTGCTTGCCTCATGGACTGAGAAACTGCTAGATCCTTGGACTTCCATCCACAGCTACTGCTGACGATTGTTGGGGAGTTAGACTACAGGCCGTAAGTCATCGACAAATTCCCTAACTATATAGAGGCTGTCTATACATTCTCTGACTCTAGAGAACCTAGACTAATACAATGATCAAGAAGCAAGTTGGGAAGTAATACATTTATTCAGCTTATATGTCCACACTGCTGTTCATTACAAAAGGAGGTCAAGACTGGAACTTACACAGGTCAGTAACCAGGAGTTGGTGCAGAGGGCATGGAGGGATGCTACTTACTGGATTACATACTCTGGCTTGCCCAACTTGCTTTCTTATACAAACCAAAACTACCAGCCCAGGGATGGCACCACCCACCTTGGGCTCCCTCAAGGCGATCTCCAACAGAGACAATGCCCCACAGCTGGATCTCATGGAGGCCCTTTCCCAACTGAAGCTCCTTTCTCTGTGATAACTCCAGCCTGTGATATATTGACATAAAAAAACTTCCAGTATGATCCATTTGGAAAACTGACTAGGTTCAAGTCCTCAAAGATTAACACCATTATATGGTAAAAGAAGAAATTGAGGACATTGAGGACAATTCTTTATGATTTGACATACACATTCTCTAGAAATACCAAATGATATCTCAAGCTATTACTCTTTTGGTGATGTAAAGAACAAAAATGTTTGCATAATTTGTCTTGCATAAGGTCTATAATCTGCCTGGTATACTAATCTTCAATGGGATTGTCCTCACTGACGGTTCCAGGCAATCCATTATGAGCTCTTCAAAGTTCTATAAAGGAAGGAAGAGTTGGTCCTCTTAAATTCAGATGTTTTTGCAAAAATAATTGTCAAATTTGAGAATTATGGGTGTCTCAAAGAGGAACAGTTTTAAGCAATTATAAACCATGAGCTATATATTGCTATCAGTATACAAATTGAAACCTTTTGTCAACATTTCAAAAACAGTGCCTCCAGCATGTATTTCAATTAATTGTATTATAGAAGGGGGAAACTCAAGAGAATAAACAAGTGATCCAACTATATGTGCTGCCTTCCCATTAAATCAGTCATATGTAAATATATTAAATATATTTTCTATGGACTGCATACATACATTTACAGGAAAAACAAAAACATGTAAAGAGGCAAATTGTAACATCTAGTCTTTTGTTTAAAAGACATGAATAGCAATTTTTTTACAGGAAAAGTTTGCCCATGCAATAGGTCAGATATCAATAATCTGTAATATTAAATGTAATTGCTGTGTGGAATCAAGAACACATATTTCATCAGGTTCATTCCCAAAATACTTTCATGATTCTATCCTGCAATGTTTTATTATCACAGCAAGAGCTTCATAATATGGTGTTCA
The DNA here is from genome assembly GCF_947179515.1 of Apodemus sylvaticus. NCBI lineage: Eukaryota > Metazoa > Chordata > Mammalia > Rodentia > Muridae > Apodemus > Apodemus sylvaticus. Next base: position 74,943,665 of record NC_067475.1, read on the forward strand.
AACTTGGAAATGAAACAAGATAAATCCACATTAATGGTCTCTTTTGCCAGTGGTCTGCTGTGGATCCATGAGAAGTAGCAAGAACTCAAACAGCCAATAATTAGTCGAAGTCTATACAATGTATCTCTTGTTGGTTAATAGCTTCTTCTAGCTTCTGCAAATCTATTTTTCCCTCATCAATTAATTGTCCAGGAGAATTATGATTTGCATCTGTCTTTAGAATATCAGAGATTTATGTTCTCCTATGGTAAGCTTAAGAGGAGGTCTTAGCCAGTTAACTTTCGCAACAGATTTTGAATACCATTTAAAGTAAATAAATTATCTTTTCTTAATTAGAATTTTCTGTTGCTCAATTTGTTTAGAATATAACTTATGTTTCAAATATTGAAAATATTGCCTTTGAATCTTTTTTGGAGTGGAGTAGCTATTCCTGGTTGTCAACTGTTTTATCTGGAATGAACTAAAATCCAGAATTGAAGAGCTCACCTGTGATCCTAATCTAGAGGCTGAGAGATACAAGTTTCTGACCTGGATCTTGGTATCTTGAATTTATGATTGAATTTTAAACTGCAGCTTATGCACATTGGCAAATTAACTATATTTTTTACCTTCTTTTGCAATATTAGAGCATAGCCATACTTTTGGAAAGCAAAACCCAATTTTTAACTGTGTAAATAATCCTTTATCTTTAACATCAATATCGAGTTTATAACTTTCAGATTACAAAATTAGACTGACATTCCTTATATATGATTACATAATGATGCATCTTTTAATACTTCATTAAAGAGACATTTCTTAAATCCTCTCTTTTATGATTCTGTTTTCTAATATAAGAATTATTACATAAAATGTTACCACAACTTATAGGTACATTTACATACCTGTTTACCTGGGTTGGCACATACCTTGAGTTATATAGACTGTCTCCAATCCTGAATTACCAGTATTAAGATATCTTTTTGTCACTGATGTTACAAATTTTTGAGCATACTTGTTGCAGTAAACCTCCAGCCCAAATGACCAGGTTAAAGAAATCACAACTCAATTTATAGGAAACAAGTTACACACCTAGATTGTGCACATCTACCACTACTCTATTCCCATCTAAAAAATCCCATCTAACTTGTGGTTTCTTGAAGCCATATGCTACTCTCTATTCTCTTTCCACATCCTTCTCCTCAGATCTTCTCTCATCCTGTCTTCCCAAAAAACTTTTCAGCTCTATCTTCCCTCCTACTGCTTAATCACTGGCTCTTGTCTTTATTTGAAAAGTTAAGGTGGGGAAAAATGTACACAAAGATCTGAATACGTGATTAATTCCTTATCTCTAGCCCCTCCCTGGAGTGGAATTAATATCTAAATATAAAACCAGGGCTACCCACAATACAAACCCAATAACTTATTAACCAGTAATCTATAACCAAGACATAAAGAGCATATTTATACATGTAAAATCAATCTGAAGCATAAATGAAGTAACTAAACACATCTTATATATTTGGGCCAGACAATATTTTCTTACTTTTTTTCTAGAAGTAATTTCAGCAGAGGAGCACATTGGTCACCTGTTGAACCAAATAATCACAGTCATAGAGATTTTTCTAGGAAAAACAGCCATCAGCTGCCTTATCATTGAAGCCAAGAAGCTTCTGGCTACTTTAAAAGCAGGTGGTACAGACAGCCATTCCCTGGCAGGGCTTCTTCAGCTGTGCTAGACTGATAGCTATAGGCACAGGGCTCCAAGGGCAGTTTAGCAGTTAGTGTTTTGTCAAAAGAAGCTGCCCCCCCTTTTTTGGTGAAATGAATTAAAACTAAATCAAGTGGTGAACGACCAGCATATAACTATAACATCTTAACAATTTTTTCTTTTGAACATGAAACACAGAGCAACAATCAAGTAGCGAAACAAAAACACAGACAGACAAGGACAAATTGGCAGGCCAAGGACAGACAGTAGACAGAGAATAAGGAAAAGGAGATATCTCACCAAACAGACCCCGATATCCTACCTTAAGTTACTCAGAAACAGAACTAAGCATTGTGCAATAGGAACCAGACAGGAAGCAGGATGCCCCCCAAACTCCTCATCCACCTAGGAGATCTTTGAGAGAGTTTATATTCATTTTCCTTCTCTTTTGTCAACATGTTCTGGCCACAGGGGACAACTTCTTTCCTAAAATCCTTTCTCTCTCTCATGTCCGTGGTCTATACAATCTCTAATCAGGGTCAAAAGATAATATGCATCTTTGAGAATCATCTTTGCTTCTCTATATTTTAGCATAATTCTAAACACATATACAAAATATTTTACCATTACCCTATTCCTTTGTACAGGGTTTATTCAGCACTTGCCCAAATTTTCTTTTGTGCATAATCCTATTCCAGCTGTATCCTTCACTATACCCTCTACACTTGATCTTCAATATTCAGGTGCCATCTGGCCAAGCCAGCTCAGTCAGTCAACTGGTCTCAAGGGAGGGAGGGAGGATTTTAATGAAAAAAGACAATAAGACAACACTATAACATGACTCCAGTCAGTGCTGAGGCTGAAGCATATGTATATTTCTCCAGCCTACTTTTATACCAATCTAATTACATGCAAAGAATAAGGCCAATTCTAGGTCTAGGAACAAAAGGCAACAACAAAATCCCATGATCACTGTTTCTAGGGATTAACAGGATGATGAAGATAAAAGTAATGCCACACATTCCTTGGCCTTGTTTAACTTGAGCTTTGTCTTAGCCCAAATATAAATATTCTTGTGTAAAACACGACCTGTCTTAACTTACTGGACCCCCTGAGTGAACCACGAGGAGATAGAATCAATGCAAAACACATGGGGAAATTTTATTAAAACCAGCATGGTGGGTTGCTCTGCACAGGAAGAGAAAATGACTGCTTGTCTTGTGCTGTGTGGGATTTTTACCCTCCTCAGGGCACCACCATTAAGCAAAATGTGATTTGCTGTACAGTGTTACATTCAAACTAGTTGTGTGTTAGATGATGAGGTAGGTTTCCAACAGTCATTCCTTTTGAATACATCCCACCCTTAGGTTGCTCTACCCCTCCCCCTTGTGGTCTGAGGAATGCAACCCATTCTCTGACCTTTTTAAGGTTCCTGAGTTAACTCTTTCATTTCCCCGCTTTGTGAATGCTTCAATCATGAAGCAATTGCTGGTATTCTGATCTCTAATAAGACCAGTGTGAAAGTTCTGGTGGCTGACCCAGCCATCTCTAAATCCAACAGAAGAGAGACAGTGAGTGCCATAACAGGTTTGCTGAATGGTCACATAGGAGGGGGAGGAGGAACCAGAATCCAAGTGTACCACCAAACAGTCATGATCAAGTTCAAGTGATCTTGAGCTTAAGCAGATTGTATATCTTCTGAACCATCCAGTGGAGGTCTTGAGAGCAGGGCATCTGCATATTTCACATGGGAAGCATACACCGAGGCTACAGTATTGTCCTCTTGAGGCCTGCGGGAGTGGCTAGCAATGCCAAGAAAGGCCTTTTTCATCAGGGTTCCAGCAACTATTCCTGACGCTTTCTTACACATATCCAGTCACCACTATGGAAACAGTGAGGAGACTCTGGAATACACTGAGCATTTAAGGCAGACAGTTTGAGCCAAATTTCATATTGTAGGACTCTTGCTGGGAGGACCTAGGGGACAACAAAGGAGATGGGGTATCAAAGAGGATATCAAGGGGAGTGAGGTTAAAATGGCAGGTGCTGTTCAGAAACAAGGGGAGAGACACCACCCAGCCTGAGCCTGTCTCCAAGGTCAATTTAGCTAAGGTCTCTCATAGGATATTGTTTATTCTCTCTACTTGTCTTGAGCTCTTGGGACAGTATGTCCAACAATGATTCCAGTTAGTCCCCAATATCTCCCTCAATCCCTGACTTACCTTGGAAAAAAACAGGACTATTGTCCAATCCAATTACCTTGGGAACTCTGAATCTCAGGAAAATTTCTTCGAATCATGTCATCTGTTTCCTGATTGGTGGGTAAAGCCCCCAGCCCATCTAGAGAAGGTACCTACAAATCCTAGAAGGTATTTATAACCATATTCTCCTGCCTTAGGTTTTATAAAATCTCTCAATATACTGTAGGCTATTCTCTTCTAGGTCTTTTGCCCTGTATACTCTTTGCTGCATAAGCATTCACTTTCTGGCATACCTTACACTGTTCTATTATCTCTCTGGCCCAAACCTGAGTCGTAAATATATACTTTTGGTCCCTTAACTGCCAGTACAATGCTTTTAATCTCCTAAATAAGTTCAACTGTACATTTGGCCTAGTGAAACTTTGGCTTACTTTTTGGTGAGTATAGTTATCCCTTCTTGTGTGCCCCTTCTCTTGATAATAGTTGATAGGATGGCTAGCAATCTGAATCTTTTTTTCATCAGCATATTTTAAGTGAGGCCATCTCTTAATTTAGTACCATTTTCTAGTGGGTGTCTCTTGCAGGTCCATAACCAGTATAGGCTCCTGCATATCCACTCCTGGAGCCACTTGCTTTACTTGGTAATTGTCCACTGAGTCTTTTCACTTCTGATTTCCAGGGCAGTAAATAATACTCACAGTTGCCAGCTTCATTAGGGCATTTGAGAAGTCCAAGATTTCCTGTTGTTTTCCTCTCATGTGAGCAGTCCTCTTGGCATATAACCCAGTGGACAAGGGTTGTGACAAAGTCATACCTACAATTTGTGTGGACGTTAATCATCTTGCTTTCTCCAAATTCCAAGGTCTTGGTGAGGGCAAGTAGCTCTACTTTTTTGCATTGATGTGCCGGAGGGGGGGTGGTAAAGGTTGTTCTACCCAGATGACATTTGTGCCATCCACCATAGCAGCACCTGCTTGTCTCTGACCTTCATTGAGACTGCTCCTGTCTTTAGCAACTTTCAGCAGGGGGTCAGTCTATCATTTTGGGAGAGTTAGCTGCAGCCCATTGGACAGGAAGTGTATCTGGTCTCCTACTTTGGAGACTATGTCTTGCTCCAACAGAGGGTAGGGACAGTCTTGGGTGACCGTAAATGAATGGGTTACCGATCCTATCCCTAGGTCCACAGTTCTTCGGGTAGACCATGAATACATTTTGGTGCCAATGGTTCTTGGACCTAAGATCTTTTTGTGGAAACAGGACCATTGGCTTGGAGGACTGAATGCTGATCCCGTGTCCACCAGGTAATGAGTGGGCTTCTCTTCCACTCTCAGAGCTATCCTAGGTTGGGGGAGGGAGTCAGAACCCCATCTCTCCTAGTCACTTTCTTCACCCATGGCTAACACATTTGCCATTTGGGGGCACTTTTCCCAAGGCCTGGGAATTCCTGCTCTTCACTTCTATTTGTTAGGGTACACTCTGGCTCAGTGGCCTCTCTCCTTGCAGTATGTACACTGGTCCTTTTCTATTTTCTCTTCTCTACCTTTTCTAAATATTATAGCCAGGAATCTATGTAGCTTCCTTCTCTATCGTCTTCTCCTTTTTCTCCATTTCTTCTCCTCCTCTGTCTCCCTGTCTCAGCAAACTGCACTAAATCTTTCTACAGATATTTTCAACAACCTGCACTAAATCCATCTACAGACTTTCTCAGCAACCTGCACTAAATCACTCTGGCCTCTGAAGCTTTTTTTCTTGATATCTCTACCAGCTTGTTCTATGAAAGCTATTGTCACAGTAGCTTTATATTCCTTGTCCCTGTGGGCATAGTGTGGATATTGGCAAAATGCCTCTATGAGCCACTCTAGAAAGGCTGCAGGTGACTCGTCTGGTCCCTGCGTAACCTTGGTCAAATTTGTGTGCTGCCATGCCCTCGAGACCTGCCAATGGAGTCTGGTGTTGTACATTTAGGCACCTCTTAACTTTTATCATAATAAAGTCCCAGTCAAGTCTAGTCAGGGAATGTCCACTATTAACGACAGCCTGGTCAATCTATTGCATCCTCGATTCTGATTAAGTATTCATTTTGGCAAGGACCTCCACATAAAGCCAGACACTCTGAAGCTAATAGAAAAGAAACTGGGGAAGACCCTTGAGGACATCGGTACAGGGAGAAAGTTTCTGAACAGAACACCAATAGTGCATGCTCTAATATCAAAAATTGACAAATGGGACCTCATAAAATGACAGTTTCTGTATGGCAAAGGACACCATCAAAAGAACAAATCGGCCACCAACAAATTAGGAAAAGATCTTCACGAATCCTACATCAGATAGAGGGCTAATATCCAATATATATAAAGACCTCAAGAAGTTAGACTCCAGAAAACCAAACAACCCTATTCAAAAATGGGGTAGAGTTAAACGAAGAATTCTCACCTGAAGAACTTCAGATGGCGGAGAAGCATCTTAAAAAATGCTCAACTTCATTAGTCATTAGGGAAATGCAAATCAAAACAACCCTGAGATTTCCCCTTACACCAATCAGAATGGCTAAGATTAAAAATTCAGGAGATAGCAGGTGTTGGAGAGGATGTGGAGAAAGAGGAACACTCCTTCACTGCTGGTGGGGTTGCAAATTGGTACAATCACTCTGGAAATCAGTCTGGCGGTTCCTCTGAAAACTGGGCACCTCACTTCCAGAAGATCCTGCCATACCACTCCTGGGCATATACCTAGAGGATTCCCAACCATGTAATAAGGATACATGCTCTACTATGTTCATAGCAGCCCTATTTATAATTGCCAGATGCTGGAAAGAACCCAGGTATCCCTCAACAGAAGAGTGGATGCAAAAATGTGGTATATCTACACAATGGAGTACTATTCAGCCATTAGAAACAATGAATTCATGAAATTCTTAGGCAAATGGATGGAGCTAGAGAACATCATACTAAGTGAGGTAACCCAGACTCAAAAGGTGAATCATGGTATGCACTCACTAATAAGTGGATATTAATCTAGAGAACTGGAATACCCAAAACATAATCCACACATCAAATGAGGTACAAGAAGAAAGGAGGAGTGGCCCCTTGTTCTGGAAAGACTCAGTGAAGCAGTATTCAGCAAAACCAGAACGGGGAAGTGGGAAGGGGCAGGTGGGAGGACAGGTGGAGAGAAGTGGCCTTATGGGACTTTCGGGGAGTGGGGGGCTAGAAAAGGGGAAATCATTTGAAATGTAAATAAATATATATCGCATTAAAAAAGTAAAAAAAAAAGTAAAAAAAAAAGTAAAAAAAAAAAAAAAAAAAAAAAAAAAACCAGTCTCAAAGAGATTAATCAGTCTCTTGGGAAATGTAACCTTAGTGAGAGAGCAAACCATGGTATCAGGGAAGGTGATCAGAGTTCTTCTCCTGCTCTACTCCTGTGGTCCTCTCTAAATATAAATTGAGCATTACTATCATCATTTTGTAAACTATAAACTATAAGATACACCTAACACAGTCCATCAGCTCTGTCAATCAAACAGAACCTTTGTCATCTGTACTATCATAAAGACTGTAAAAACCTGACTCATATCTTGGCTATAAATTTTATGTCATCTGAAAACCATCTATTTAAATCTTTACCAGCTTTCTCAAAATTAAACAGCTTGGACTGCCTATGAGACTAACAGTCTTCAACCCCATGAGAAATCCAAAAGTGACTAATATTAACTGAAAATACATAGGAAGCTTAACATATCTTCTAAGACTTAGTCAAATGATAGAGACTAGTGAACACTTGGACAGTTTAATCTTTAAATCGTTGGAGCATTGGTCTTCAGCCTTCTCTCACAAGAACATCTGACAGACTTAAAGAATTAGGAATTATTAAGGAAGAGCCCTTCTGTCCTGGCAGAAATCAAGCAGTCCCAACCTGTAAAAGTGTCCCTTTTCTGAACAGAGCTTGTCTGTAGATGAAGAGTGGCAATCTCTGCATCATGGCTGTCTCACCACAACAGAAGCAACTCTATAGATGTTCAGTTTCTTCTTAAATCCAAGAAATGGAGGCTGTCAGGAGCAGACTAGTCTCTACAACAAAAATAAATAACATAAAATGTCATATTCCATAGATTTCTGGAGTTTTTTGAAAACTACCTCTCTATGTAAAGTAATGTGGACGGATGCCTGTTAACTATCTTCAGCTATTTCTGATTAAAACCTAGAAAACACCAACAATAAAAACAGAGCCTTAACTTTTTATTTGTCTCTAAACTCACAGGCTTAAACATCTCAAATCTGTATTAACAGCAAAGAAGGACTGGATCTAAATCTGGCACATTGAAATATTTAGTATTTATATCAATGAAAACTTTGACTTTTGTATCAAAGTATTTTCTGTATCAAATAAGAACTTATGCCTTGTAATTAGTAGCAATTATAAAGATTTTTATCAAATGAAATTATGTATATATAATCAATCTTACTTACTTCCTGTTTCAAATCTAACCATTTCTATATTCTCTAGAAACACAACTTAAAAATTATAAGCCTATCCAGCCGCAAATCACAGAAAATTTGATTGATGACTCTTTGTAACTTCCTCAAGCTGAATACAGGTGTTGAGATGTGAAGGGAAGTGTTATTTTATGTAACATAAATCTCAAAACAAGATTTCAGTATCATAAAGACAGATTTTTTCATTTGTAATTTTAGAATCTAGACCTCTGGATGTCTTCCTCCATCATATCTGATCCAAAAAGCTCTGGAAGATGTTCACACTCTAATCATCCTTTTTAAGAATATTAAGATAAATTATTTATTTATTTATTCGATATGTTCTTTATTTACATTTCAAGTGATTTCCCTATCCTGGATGTGAAATCCCTCCCCAAAAGTGCCATAAGCCCTCTTCCCACCCCCTGCTCCCAATCCATCCCTTCCCACTTCCCTGTCCTGGTATTACCCTACACTGCTGCACTGAGCCTTTCCAGGACCAGGGGCCACTACTTCCTCCTTCTTGGGCATCATTTAATATGTTAATTGTGTTTTGGGTAGTCCAAGCTTCTAGGCTAATATCCATTTATCAGTGAGTGCATACCATGAGTGTTCTTTTGAGACAGGGTTACCTCACTTAGGATGACATTCGACAGGCCATCCATTTGTCTAAGAATTTCATGAATTCATTGTTTCTATCGGCTGAATACTACTGCACTGTGTATATAAATCACATTTCTGTATCATTCTCTTGAGGGACATCTGGGTTTTTTCCAACTTCTGGGTATTATAAATAGCACTGCTATGAACATAGTAGAGTGTGTATCCATATTACATGCAGGGGAATCTTCTGGGTATATGCCCAAGAGTTGTATGGCAGGGTCCTCTGGAAGTATCATTCCCAGTTTTTTGAGGAACTGTCAGACTGATTTGCAGAGTGGTAATACCACCTTGCAACCCCACCAGCAGTAGAGGAGTGTTCCTCTTTCTCCATATCCTTGATAGCACCTGTTTTCTCCTGAGCTTTTAATCTTAGACATTCTGACTGGCATGTGGTGAAATCTCAGGGTTGTTTTGATTTGCATTTCCCTGATGACTAAAGATGTTGAACATTTCTTTAGGTACTTTTCAGTTATTCGATAATCCTCAGGTGAAAATTATTTGTTTAGCTCTGTATCCCAATTATTAAGGGAGATATTTGGCTCTCTGGAGTCTACCTTCTTGAGTTCTTTGTATATCTTGGATATAAGCCCTCTGTCAGATGTAGTGTTGGTAAAGATCATTTCCCAATTTGTTGGTTGCTGTTTTGTCCTTTTGACAATGTCCATTGAATTACAGAAACTTAGTAGCTTTATGAGGCCCCATTTGTCAATTTTGATTTCAAAGTATAAGCTATTGGTGTTCTGTTGAGTAAATTCTCCCAGGTGTCCATGGCCTCAAGGGTCTCCCCAGTTTCTTTTCTATTAGTTTCAATGTGTCTGATTTTATGTGGAGGTTCATGATCCATTTGGAATTGAACTTCCTTTGTACAAGAAGAAAAGAATGCATCAATTTGGATTCTTTTGCATGCTGACCTCCAATTGAACCAGCAATGTGTGTTAAAAAGGCTATCTTTTTTCCACTGGATGGTTGTAGCGCCTTTGTAAAAGATCAAGTGATCATAATTCTTTGGGTTCATTTTTGGGTCTTCAATTCTATTCCATTGATCTACTTGCCTGTCACTGTACCAATACCATGGAGTTTTTAACACAGTCGCTCTGTAGTACTTTTTGAGGTCGGGGATACTGATTACCCCAGAAAGTTCTTTTACTGTTGAGGATAGTTTTAGGTATCCTGGAGTTTTTGATATTCTAGATGAATTGTTAATTGTCCTTTCTAACTCTATGAAGAATTGAGTTGGGATTTTGATGGAGATTGAACTGAATCTGTAGATTGCTTTTGGCAAGATGGGCGTTTTTACTATATTAATCTTTCCAGTTCAAGATCATGAAAGATTTTTCCATTTTCTGAGGTCTTTTTCGAATTCTTTCTTCAAAATTTGAAGGTCCTGTCATACAGATCTTTCACTTGTTTGGTTAGAGTCACAACAATTTATATGGTTTGTGGCTACCGTGAAGGGTATCATTTCCGTATTTTTTTTCTCAGCCTGTTTATTCTTTGAGTATAAGAAGGAAACTGATTTGCTTGAGCTAATTTTATATCCAGCTACTTTGCTGAAATTGTTTAGCAGCTGTAGGAGTTCTCTGGTGGAGATTTTTGAATCGCTAAAGTATACTATCATATCATCTGCAAATAGTGATAGTTTTTCTTCCTTTCTAATTTGTATCCCTTTGACTTCCTTGTGTTTCTAATTGCTCTGGTTAGAACTTTAAGTACTACAATGAATAAACATGGAGAGAGAGGGCAGCCTTGTCCAGTCCCTGATTTAGTGGGATTGCTTCAATTTTCTCTCCATTTAGTTTGATGTTGGATACTGGTTTGCTGAACATTGCTTTTTATTATGTTTAGGTATGGGCCTTGAATTCATGTTCCTTCCAAGACCTTTAACATGAATGCATTCTTAATTTCATCAAATGCTTTTTCTGCATCTAATGAAATGACCATGTGTTTTTTTTTTTTTCCTTTGAGTTTATGTAGTGGATTACATTGATACATTTCCGTATAGTGAAACATCTCTGCATCCATGGGATGAAGCCAATTGATCATGTTTCTGCATTTGATGTGTTTCTGCATTCAGTTGACAAGAAATTTATTGAGTATTTTTGCATCAATATTCATAAGGGAAATTAGTCTAAAGTTCTCTTTTTTGTTGGATCTTTGTGTGGTTTTGTTATCAGCAAAATTGTGGCCTCATAGAACGAGTTGGGTCATGTTCCTCTTGTTTCTATTTTGTGGAATAGTTTGAAGAGTATTGTCATTAAATCTTTAAATGTCTTATAGAATTCTGCACACAAGCTATCTGGTCCTGTGTTTTGTTTTGTTTTGTTTTTTGGTTGGGAGATTGTTAATAACCATTTTTATTTTTTTTAGGGATTATGGGACAATTTAGATGGTCTCTCTGATCCTGATTAAATTTTGGTAGTTGGCATCTGTCTAAGAAATTGTCTATTTTATCCAGATTTTCCAGTTTTGTTGAGTATGGATTTTTGTAGTAGGATATGATAATTTTTTTGATTTCCTCAGTTTCTGTTGTTATTTCACCTTTTCATTTCTGATTTTCTTAATTTAGGTACTGTCTCTGTGCCCTCTGGTTAGTATGGCTAAAGGTTTATCTATCTTGATGATTTTCTCAAAGAAACTGTTCCTGCTTTTGTTGATTCTTTGTATTCTTTTTGTTTCGACTTGGTTGATATTAGCCTTAAATTTTGTGATATCCTGCCTTCTACTCCTCTTGGGTGTATTAGCTTCTTTTTGTTCTATAGCTTTCAGGTTTTCTGTTAAACTGCTAGTGTATGATCTCTCCAGCTTTTTTTTTGTAGGCACTAAGAGCTATGAGTTTTTCTCTTAGTACTGCTTTCATTGTGTCCCATAAATTTGGGTGTTATGCCGTTATTGTCATTAAATTCTAAAAAGTCTTTTTTTTTTCTTTCCTTATTTCTTCCTTGGACAAGGTAACATTGAGTAGAAAACTGTTTTGCTTCCATGTGCATGTGGGCTTTTTGTTGTTTTTGTTGCTATTTAAGACCACCCTTACTCCATAGTGATCTGATAGGAGGCATAGTATTAGTTAGATCATCTTATATCTCTTGAGGTCTGTTTTGTGTTCATACCTCAATTATATGTTCAGTTTTGGAGAAGGTACCATGAGGTGCTGAGAAAAAGGTATAACTTTTGATTTAGGGTGAAATGTTCTATAGATATATATTAAATCTATTGGTCCAAAACTTCTGTTAGTTTCATTGTGACTCCAATTATCTTGTGTTTCCCTGATCTGTCCATAGAAGATAGTGGGGTGTTTAAGCCCCCACAATTATTTTCTGCGGTGGGATGTGTGCTTTAAGCTTTAGTAAGGTTTCCGTTATGAATGCAGTTTCCCTTGTATTTGGGGAATAGATGTTTAAAATTGAGAGTTCTTCCTGGCAGATTTTTCCTTTTATGAGTATATATTGGCATTCTGTATCTTTTTTGATGAGTTTTGGTTGAAAGTCTATTTTATCTGATATTAGAATGGCTTCACAAGATTTTTTTCCTGGGACTATTTTCTTGGATTACTATTTGCGGACTTTTACTCTGAGGTTATATTTGTCTTTGACACTGAGATGTGTTTATTGTATGCAGCAAAATGTTGGGTCTTGTTTATAAATCCAGTCTCAGTCCATGTCTTTTAATTGGGTAATTGTGTCAATTGATGTTAAAAGATATGAAAAAATAGTGATTGTTGCTTTCTGATGTTTTTAATGTATTTTTTTTTTGTTTCTGTGTTTATCTGCTTTGGGGTTTGTTGAAAGATTATTACTTTCTTGCTTTTTCTTGTGTGCGGTTTTCCTCCACTTGTTGGTATTTTCCATTCATTATCCTTTGAAGGGCTGGATTTGTGGAAAGATAATGTATAAATTTGTTTCTGTCATAAAAAACCTTGGTTCCTCCATTTATGGTAATTGAGAAATTTGCTGGATATATCAGTTTGTGTTGGCATTTATGTTCCCTTAGCATCTGCATGATATTTGCCCAGGCTCTTCTGGCTTTCATAGTCTCTAGTGAGACATCTGGTGTAATTCTGATAGGTCTATTTACGTGTTACTTGACCCTTTTCCCTTGCTGCTTTTAAGATTCTTTCTTTGTTTAGTACATTTGGTGTTTTAATTATTATGTGACAGGATGAATTTCTTTTATGGTCAAATCTATTTGGGGTTTTGTAGACTTCATGGATGTTCATCGGCATCTCTTTCTTTAGGTTAGGGGAGTTTTCTTCTATAATTTTGTTGAAGACATTTACTGTCCATTTAAGTTGGAAATCTACATTCTCCTCTATGCCTATAATCTTTAGGTTTGGCCTTCTCATTTTTTCTTGGATTTTCTGGATATTTTGGGTCAGGAGCTCTTTGCATTTTTCATTTCTTTCAATACTGTATCAATGCTTTCTATGGTATCTTCTGCATCTGAAATTCTTTCTTCTATCTCTTGTATTCTGATGCTGATGCTTTGATCCATGACTCCTGACTTCTTTCCTAGATTTTCTATGTCCTGAGTAGTCTCCCTTTGTGATTCCATTATTGTTTCTACCTCCCTCTGTAGATCCTGGATGGCTTTGTTTAATTCCTTCACTTGTTTTGTTGTGATTTCCTTTAGTTCTTCAAGGGTTTCTCCCTGTTTATTTCTGCTCTCCTATATTTCTTTAAGAAAGTTATTTATGTCCTTCTTGAAGCCCTCCATGATGCCCTCTATCCGTATCATGACCTGTGATCTTAAATCCAAATCTTGCTTTCTTGGTGTGATGAGGTAAATAGGACTTACTGTTGTGGGATAATTGGTTTCCGATGGTGCCATATTGTAGGCCGCCTGCGGCTACATGTGAACTGGGTTGCCTGAAAGAGAATTTTGAGGTTAAGGCGAAAGAGATTTGAGTCAAGGCGGGAAATCCGGTCAAGACTGACTTTAATATTTTTAAGGCATGTTATATAGTCATGGGGGAATCGACCACCCCTCCCAGAAGTCGGTCACATCAAAGGCGGGGCTGTGAATTTTCTTTGGCTCCAGGTCTCAGCGGGTCGCCTGCCTTCAGACTGGCGAGTCTGTGTTGGGAGTCAGGTAAAACCGCCTTGGGGCGGTGTCGGTAGTCGAGGTGAGGCACCTTATTGTTCACAGGAACAAAGGCCGTAGGTAGCCATCGGAAGAGTTGGGAGTTGCCAGCCAGCTTAGTTGTGGGGGAAGAGACAATTCCTCCTTTTTTTTTTTTAATATTTTTTATTCAATATATTCTTTTTTTTTATTCGATATAATTTATTTACATTTCAAATGATTTCCCCTTTTCTAGCCCCCCCCACTCCCCGAAAGTCCTGTAAGCCCCCTTCTCTTCCCCTGTCCTCCCTCCCACCCCTTCCCAGTTCCCCGTTCTGGTTTTGCCAAATACTGTTTCACTGAGTCTTTCCAGAACCAGGGACCACTCCTGCTTTCTTCTTGTATCTCATTTGATGTGTGGATTATGTTTTGGGTATTCCAGTTTTCTAGGTTAATAACCACTTATTAGTGAGTGCATACCATGATTCACCTTTTGAGTCTGGGTTACCTCACTTAGTATGATGTTCTCTAGCTCCATCCATTTGCCTAAGAATTTCATGAATTCATTGTTTCTAATGGCTGAATAGTACTCCATTGTGTAGATATACCACATTTTTTGCATCCACTCTTCTGTTGAGGGATACCTGGGTTCTTTCCAGCATCTGGCAATTATAAATAGGGCTGCTATGAACATAGTAGAGCATGTATCCTTATTACATGGTGGGGAATCCTCTGGGTATATGCCCAGGAGTGGTATAGCAGGATCTTCTGAAAGCGAGGTGCCCAGTTTTCGGAGGAACCGCCAGACTGCTTTCCAGAGTGATTGTACCAATTTGCGACCCCACCAGCAGTGGAGGAGTGTTCCTCTTTCTCCGTACCCTCTCCAACACCTGCTGTCTCCTGAATTTTTAATCTTAGCCATTCTGACTGGTGTAAGATGAAATCTTAGGGTTGTTTTGATTTGCATTTCCCTAATGACTAATGAAGTTGAGCATTTTTTAAGATGCTTCTCCACCATCCGAAGTTCTTCAGGTGAGAATTCTTTGTTTAACTCTGTACCCCATTTTTAATAGGGTTGTTCGGTTTTCTGGAGTCTAACTTCTTGAGTTCTTTATATATATTGGATATTAGCCCTCTATCTGATGTAGGATTGGTGAAGATCTTTTCCCAATTTGTTGGTTGCCGATCTGTCCTCTTGATGGTGTCCTTTGCCTTACAGAAACTCTGTAACCTTATGAGGTCCCATTTGTCAATTCTTGCTCTTAGAGCATACACTATTGGTGTTCTGTTCAGAAACTTTCTCCCTGTACCGATGTCCTCAAGGGTCTTCCCCAGTTTCTTTTCTATTAGCTTCAGAGTGTCTGGCTTTATGTGGAGGTCCTTGATCCATTTGGATTTGAGCTTAGTACAAGGAGACAAGGATGGATCAATTCGCATTCTTCTGCATGCTGACCTCCAGTTGAACCACACCATTTGTTGAAAAGGCTATTTTTTTTAATTATTTATTTTTAACAACTCAGTGGATACAAGTAAGTTCATCCAAAGGATGATGGGCTTTAACCAGTGAGTGAAAGAAGACGCCCAACCCCCTTAACCGTTTAGGACATCTTTTTCAGGGGGGGGGGGCGGAAATAGACTGCCTTTTTTAATTAAAGGACAGTCTTTCAATGTCAAACCCCCATGCAGCTGGGCGTGCTTTTCAGGGAAATTCGGAGACAGGATTTTTTTTTCCTTTTCCCCTGCAGTGCCTCACCTCGCACCTCAACTGATGCCCATGTTTGTTATATTAACAAACATGCATAGTTCCGAATACCATGCAGCCTCCTTTCTGAGGGATCCACTCGCAGAGTAAATGCTCTGCTCATAAGCGCTGGCTGGCTGTAATAACTACACATCCTCAACCTGGGGCCATCGCTGAAGGAGTTTATCTTCTGAGCATTATCTGCTTGAAATATAAAAGGAGATTAAGGGAAAAACCTGTTTGGTTAGTATCTGAAAGCTCAAAACGTTTAGTTTAATTGAAATTCAGTGTCCTCAGGCCAGAGGCCTGGCTTGCAACTTAATTTGCAAGAACACAAAGGAACTTTACTTTCCCAAGTAAGTTGGAAGAGGCTTGAAAACATCCTTTTGAATTAAATATACTTACCAACAGTTTTAGGGCGTTTTTACCTGCCGTACCAATCCCTCAGGGAGCCAACGTGCACCGTCTTCTTCCTGAGAGAAAATGCAGACGGACCCTCTTCCCCAGATTAAAATGGGGTCCAGGCCCTTCCATGTATTATTTAAAGGGTCCCGCCACTTAACCATGGCGTAGAAATTGGAAGTAGCTGGGTGCCAGTGTTGGTCTGCTGCAGACTGACCTTTAGCATCTGTTTGGAGAAAATTTAAAACAAATAAAACAAAGGCAAGATATGATTTAGGGGACCAAGGAGGATATAGATTCCCCTTCTTAGTTTTAAGAAGCCAGTTTTTAAGGGTGCGATGAGCACGCTCCACGATTCCTTGCCCCATTGGATTATAAGGAATTCCAGTTTTAAGTTTTATATTAAATTCCTTGCAAAATGAGATAAAGTTCTTACCAGTGTAGGCTGGTCCATTGTCTGTCTTAATGACTTTGGGTAATCCCATGGCATTAAAGGCTTGTAAACAATGATCAATTACATTTTTAGAGGCTTCTCCCGTATGCAGGGAGGCAAAAATGAGTCCCGAGCACGTATCAATGCAAGTATGTATAAATTTTAATTTCCCAAATTCTGCATAGTGAGTTACATCCATTTGCCAAATTTGATTGGGCATAAGACCACGTGGATTAACCCCTAAGTGGGGCACTGGTGCTAAAGTGAGACAATTAGGGCATTGTTTTACAATCATTCTAGCTTGCTCCTTTGTGATCTTATGACGGAGTCTCAACGTATGACTAGAAAGATGAAATTTATCATGATCACCTTTTGCCAATTCTATGGGTGTGAGTGCCAAAGCTTGTCCTGTAAGCGCTTTGTCAATGCACTCATTACCCTGAGCCAGAGGTCCAGGAAGGCCTGAGCGGGCTCGGATGTGACCGATATAAAAAGGATTTTTCCTAGCAAGAATGATAGCTTGCAATTGTGAAAACAAGGATCCAGCTGGCATATTAAAATTAAACGTGCCACAGGTTTCTAATTGTGGTATAGAAAATGCAACATAGGCACTGTCAGTAAAAAGATTAAACGTACTATTTACAGATTGAAAGACACACAACACTGCTGTCAGCTCTGATAACTGAGCAGACAGCCCAGGGGTCTCTACGACCACCTGCTGATTGTTAATACTATATCCGGCTCTTCCATTGGAGGAGCCGTCTGTGAAAATTAAGAGGGCATTATGCAACGGCTGTAGAGATGTCATTTTAGGAAATACAACCTCATGTATATTTAAAAACTTTATCAATTTGTCTTGAGGATAATGATTATCTATACACCCTTCAAAGCCTATTTGAGCTAGCAACCAGTCCGTGCTATGCTGTTTTAGCCATTCATCCTGATTTACACTGTAAGGTTGTATAATAACATCTGGTTCTTTGCCAAAATAAGTTAGCGCCTGCTTTCTACCAAGCATAATTACTTGGGCCACCGCCTCAAAATATGGCAAAATATTACACCTTGAAGACACCCTCAAATGAATCCACATCAGAGGAGCCTTTTGCCATAATAAACCTGTAGGCGAGTGAGTAGTATTAAAAATTAGCAGATGCAAAGGTAAAGAATAATCTATATAGGTAACAAATTGATTTTCAATAGCTTTCTCCACTGTCTGTAAAGCCAAAAGTCCTTCTGAAGTTAATAACCTAGGAGATGTCGGATCAGCATCCCCTTTAAGAATATCAAATAAAGGCTGCAATTCTCCTGTTGTAAGCTTTAAATACGGCCGAAGCCAGTTAATGTCACCCAATAACTTCTGAAAATCATTTAAAGTTTTCAGATTGTCCCTGCGGATAATTATCTTCTGGAAAAAAACTGCCTGGTCTGTAAGTTTAAAACCCAGATAATTATACGGCTCCTGGGTCTGAAATTTTTCTGGTGCTATTTGCAATCCTTTAGCGACCAAAGCCTGCTGTAAATCTTTAAAACATAAAAGCAAGGTCTGAGGATTTTTTCCTGCAATTAGAAAATCATCTGTGAAATGGATAAAGTAAATATCTGGCCATTTCTGTCTCACAGGCTGAATAGCCTGCGCTACAAATTTCTGGCATAAAGCCGGACTATTAGCCATGCCCTTAGGAAGTACTATCCACTGGTATCTCTTCATGGGCTCTGTAAAGTTAATAGAAGGAACGCTGAATGCGAATCTTTTGCAATCCTCAGGGTGCAATGGAATAGTAAAGAAACAATCTTTTAAATCTATGACTATTTTATGAAACCCTTTCGGGATAGCCACGGGGGATGGAAGAACAGCTTGTAAGGTTCCCATGGGCAACATTGTTTCATTAACTTTTATTAAATCCTGTAACAATCTCCATTTGCCGGATTTTTTTTTAATGACAAATATTGGCATGTTCCATGGAGATAATGACTCTATTAAATGTCCCGCCTTCAATTGTTCCTGCACTAGCAAAGAGGCGGCTTCCAATTTCTCCTGAGATAAAGACCACTGATCAAACCACACAGGATTATCACTAAGCCATTGAATTTTATCGGCGTGGGATGCAGGCAAGATAGTGGCCATTACTGAAAATACCCCAGACTTCTAGAGTTAGGGTTTGGCTGGGGGTTTTTAAACTTTCTAGTGCCTTGCTCTTCATTCCCAAGCCCCTGAGCAGGTAAGGAATCCGACTCTGTCTTTTGCTTAGAGGTGATTTCATTTGGACAACACATAATTAAATTCATCTGTGATAGGAGGTCTCTACCCCAAAGGGTAGTAGGCAAGTTTTACATAACAAAAGGCCGAATTTGCCCTGAATTTCCCTCTGTATCTTTCCAAGTTAGAAGTCTCGCGCTCTGTTTAGGATTATTTGCATATCCGATGCCTTGGAGATGCGTAAGAGTCTCCGTCAGTGGCCAGCTACACGGCCAATCCTGTCCTTTAATAATAGTAACATCAGCTCCCGTATCTATTAATCTTTCAAAACTCTTTCCTTCAATAGTCAATTTAAGGTTAGGTCTTTTATTGGTGATATATTGAACCCAATACACTCCGGAGGAGCCAAAGCCCTCCTTTTCTCTTTTATCTTTAATGAATTTGGAAGGCAGTGGATGTAAAGGAACCAGAACGAGCTGAGCAATTCTTTGATTATCAGGTATAGTTATGACACCATGAGGGGAAGCAGCCATAATTTTTATTTCTCCCTCATAGTCACTGTCTATGACACCAGGATAAATCTGCAGTCCTTTTACAGTAGAACTGCTTCGTCCTAACAGCAATCCCCAAGTTCCTTCAGGTAATGGTCCAAAGACTCCTGTAGGCAGAACCTGAACGCCCATTTCTGGGGCTAATACGGCATGGAATATACAGCATAGGTCCAATCCTGCACTTCCTGGTGTAGCTCTGGCGAGTTCAAAGTAGATTTCCTTGGCTCAGCAGCAGCTGCGTTGCCCCACAGACTGTCTGTCCTGAATGCATCGGGGCCTGGGGCGGGCTCCTCCCCCCGTTTCCCGACACGGGTCTGCCTTGAAAATTAGTTTTGGACTTGCATCCCTTCACCCAATGATTTCCTTTTCTACACTTAGGGCATGTTCCTGGTGAACCACCTGATTGCCCGTTTATAGTAGTCCTGTTATCAGGGCAATCACTTTTAAAATGACCCAGACTGCCACATTTAAAACACCTTCTATTTCCTCGTCTCTGTGAAAGAATTCCCTGAATGGTGGTTCCCTGCAGCGCTGCAGCCATAGCTAAACCCTGATTATACGAGGGATCGATTTCAGAACAAAGACGAATATAACCGGCTAAGTCTGTCTTTCCCCTATGAGGTCTAATCGCCTCCCCACAGGCCGCATTAGCATTCTCATAGGCTAGTTGGGAAACCAGTGGATTTTCTGCCTGAGAATTTCCAAAAATTCTATTAGCTGTTTTTAGCAATCGATCCACGAAATCCTGAAAAAGTTCATCGGGAGCCTGTTTCACACCTGTTAGATTTCCACTAGGATCTCCCTTTGATGGTAAAAGATTCCAAGCATGGCGGGCAGCCACCGCAATCTGTGCATACACTGCGATGGGAAACCCCATCTGGTTAGTATTTCCTTCATATACACCTTCTCCCAGTAACATCTCAGCATTCCATTCTGGATGGCCTGCCTGAGTATTAGTGGCAGCGGTTCTTTTGCTAGCTTCACGCCATTCAGAACTCCAAAGCAAGAAATCCCCCCCCCCCCCCCGACAACGTGGCCTTACACAGCGTTCTCCAATCCTGTGGAGTTAAATTCGACTCTATCACAGTATCCAATAATGCCTGTGTAAAAGGAGCTGTCGGGCAGTACTGGACTACGGCTAGCTTTAATTCTTTTATCACTTTAAATTCCAAAGTCTTATATTGTCTAATCACATTGTCCTGGTCTTCTATCTCAAGGACTGGAAAAGCTAAGATTTCTGACGTATCCTACCACTCCCTGCGAGCCTGGCTTATAACTCTTTCTAATGGCAACTGGCGGGTGTCAGAATTATTGTTCTTTCTAGTATTAGACACCCTTTTTAGCTCCTGTAACTCACTAGTCAATTTCTGCAATTTAATTTCAAACTCCAACTTTTGTAACTGCATGCCTTTCTGGATCTCGTCCCCTGCCATCAAGGTCATAGGCAGAGCAGATGGCACTACAGGGGGCCATTCTTCTCCATGAGATTCAGTCGCTCTTTTCTTGGGAAGAACTGTCTTTTTTACAATAGGCTCATCAGCACTGTCTCTGCGTTTATGAGACTTAGGGTGTGGAGGGTCCTCTCTTCCCCCACAACTAAGCTGGCTGGCAACTCCCAACTCTTCCGATGGCTACCTACGGCCTTTGTTCCTGTGAACAATAAGGCACCTCACCTCAACTACCGACACCGCCCCAAGGCGGTTTTACCTGACTCCCAACACAGACTCGCCAATCTGAAGGCAGGCAACTCGCTGAGACCTGTAGCCAAAGAAAATTCACAGCCCCGCCTTTGATGTGACCGACTTCTGGGAGGGGTGGTCGATTCCCCCATGACTATATAACATGCCTTAAAAATATTAAAGTCAGTCTTGACCGGATTTCCCGCCTTGACTCAAATCTCTTTCACCTTAAATTCAAAATTCTCTTTCAGGCAACCCAGTTCACATGTAGCCGCAGGCGGCCTACATACCATATTACCTTGATTTTTGTTAACAATGTTCCCACATTTGCCTTTTGCCAGCTCGTTATCTTTGGAGTTAGTTGGTCCTGCTCTTACTGACTGGAGCTTGTACCTCATGTGTGCCTGCAGGCCTATCTCAGCAACCCTGGCTGAGCTGCATTCCCCTGGCACAAATGACTGTGGTGCTGCCAAGTTCCTGGGTGCGTGTGGAGTCCTGGTACAGTGTGTCCCAAGTTATCCTCAGCATACTAATCTGGTCACCCATATCTGGTGAACCCTGCATACTAATCTGTTGCAAGGTCACAGAAGCAAAGATGGTGGTCGAGACCTACTCTCTTGTAGTTGCATTTGGATATGTACCTCTGTGGCCCTGATCAGCTCTGGATGTAGGCTGTACTGAATGTCTCCTCCTTGCTGGCCTCTGTACTGCAGAGTTGGTCTCACCTGTGCAGGCTGCCTCCTCCTAATTGGCTGCTGGGTGTATAGCTGGCTTCTTGTGCTGTGCTGGCTCCCTCTTCTTGCTGGCTGCTGTGTGTATACCTGGCTTTCTGCACTGCTTGGAGATGGCGTGCTATGGCCGAGAGTGTTCCTGATCAGGAAGCAGAAACCAGAAGGCTCTGACCAGAGGCCTCTGGACTGGATCGTCTGATCTGCAGGGCTGGACTCATCTGTGCAGGCTGCCTCTTCCTCTCTGGCTGCTGGGTGTCAATTTTTTTTTTTTAATCAGCACATCCTTGAGCCAGAAAATCCCTTATGTAGACCTCTCTTCCAGAGGAACAATATAACCTCAAAGTTCAACATCATCCCATCATAATAATATAAAAAATTAAAACAAATGAAATAAACTATCTGTACAAACTTAAAACCAGAGTTCTGGTGCATTACCACATTGAGAAATTTAAGACTTATTTTTCCCCATCAGGGGTTTTCAGTGTTCCAGTATTGTGCCTCTCCTTTGTTCTACCTTCGTGCACTTGAATCACATGACCTGATTTTGGCACTTTGTAAGTCTAAGGTCCCTAAGGAGAAACAGTGTTGTTTTTCAGTCAGTCTAATCTCCAAACAATGTAATCTGTCTAAGTCCAAAAACACAGAACAAGATACAAATCAACACAGAGAAAAACAATCACCACACACACAGCCTGACCTTGCAACAGTCAAGCCTCTAGATCTAAGAACACAGAGCAAGGACTATCAACACAAAATTCATCCCAAATGGGCCCAATTTCAGACACTAGGTGCCCCTGCACATGCCACATGAAACAAATAAATCAGATTTCAGGAAAATTCGGTCCCTGCCCTTATTGTCTTGTCATTTACACGTGGAGAAGAGCCTTAGCCAGGCCACGCCAGGGCCTAAAGTGTCTTCCAGATATCCTGCTGTCTCAACTCTAGCACATCTGCCAGTCAAACTCTCCACACCAGACAGGTTCTCTGAGATCCAGATGCTTGCAAGCAAAACCAAAGTTTCAGACTCAGACTTTGACAAACAGTGAGATAGACAGAAAACAAATCGCAGTAACTCCGATTCTTTTCTTCCAGCCCTTCTCACAGAAGGGTTCCTGGCCAAAGCACCATATGTACAACCCAAACCGTCTTAACTTACCAGACCCCCTTAGTGCACCACGAGGAGACAGAGTCGATGCAAGCATGATGAATTTTTATTAAAATCAGCATGCTGGGGCCACTCTGAACACAAAGAGAAAGAACCCATATCTTGTGCTGTGTGAGATTTTATATCCTCCTCTGGGCTGCCACCACTAAGCCCGAAGTGACTGGCCAAACAGTGTTGCATTCAAACTAATCATTTGTTAGATGATGAAGTAGGTGGCCAACAGTTAGTCCTTCAGAATGCATCCTCACCTTTTGGTCAGCCTCCCCCTCCTTGTTGTGGTCTTACGAATACAACCCAGTCTCTAACCTTTTTAAGTTTCCTGAGTTAACTCTTTAACTTGCCTGAGCCTATTTCATGAATCCTATCCAAAAGTCTGATTTCAGCCTGAACCTTCTTCAGTGCCAAATTCCTTCCAAATTACAACAAGGAGCCCCAAAATCTCACAGATAATATACTAGTAACTTCATGATTATCTAATTACTCTAGTCAGTTGAACAATAATTAGTGTAATAAACATCTTGATTAGTTCCCATGTGTGTGTCCTTAAGGTCATTTGTTCCATCTTGAAATCAATACATGAAGGGGCAAGGTAAAAAGAAAGAATTTATGAAGTATAATTCAAAATTGAATACCAAGTTAGAACAGCATAAAAATCAAAAACACCAAGAAAACCTGAAAGTAAATTTTGTCACAGATTTTTTCTTAAAGCAGTTTTATTTCTCATTAAAATATATTGTTTGGATTACAACAACTACAAAAACAAAAACAGGTTTCATTTTCATGAATGAATGTAAAATATTCCCAAAGAAATTTTTTTTCAGGTTACCTTTGTGACATTTTCTAATATACTACAGAAGCATGTTATTGGTAAATAATATTATATTAACATGACTTGTGTACTAGTGTTTTTATATGTCATGGTCATAGATTTTCCATAAGTTTACCATAATGCATCGATTCTACAATGTTAGTGTAATCATGTCATACATCTTACTTCAGAACATTTCACACAGGGAGAAACAGACACCCAGAGAGACATTAATCATAGTTATTATTCATGCAGTGTAAAATTAACAAGATGGGAATCTGCAGGTTAGGGTTCAGGCCATGACTAGGAATAAAGCAGGAGGATGGATATATACCAAGATTAAGTCACTAAGCAGTGATGGCTTAGTGGTGAGGACAAAATCCTCTGCCTCAACCATGTCCCTTTAATATGTATAGCAATTTTGGCTTATGGGATTAGGTATAATGGATCAATAACCCCCATGTTAAAGGCTTTTACCATTATTTTCTGTGAGAATAGTCTGCATTGTAGCATCTGATATCATCCCCATATGTTTAAGAAACATTTAATATAACAGAAATAAAACAGCTTATTATCTTTCCAGTCCATGGCTTCTAAGAGTTTCTTTCCTTTGCTATGTTAAAAAAAGTCCTTATTTTAGAAACCTGGAGGCAATAGTGCAATGTCACCCATTTAGTAGGCAATTGTTTGAAGGAATCATTCAATGAATCCCAGAGCTGTCACCATCTTGTCCACATCATGCATTCAGTTCATTCATCAGCAAAATATATATGATCTGAGTATTAGTACTGACAGAAATGCCATTACAGAAATATAGCAGAGTGTTAGAAATTAAACAGGACAATAAAAACAGTTGTAAATTTTTTCTCCAGACTATGGATAGAATATTTTTTCTATTTAATTTATAATATAAAGTTGAAAGTTATAATTTGAATCATAAACCCTGGGGGTTCACTTGACCTTTAAAGAATAATTCTGCTTCACCAAAATAGGTTTTTAAGTGGTTCCTGCTGAGAAGGAGCTAATTATCTCAACTTCTAAAATTTGGGCATTTTGATTGAAAGTTGAAAAATGACCTTGTTTCACCTATAAATCAGCAGCCACATTGTCAATAGTACCCCCAACACTTCACCATTTTAACTATATTGACTTCCCAGAATTCTTGTGCAACATCCAGGAAAGAAGTTCATTGCTGAATGTATCAAATCAGTTAGTAGCATACTATGCTTTTCAAATGAAGAACATTGTTTTAACCCATTGCATTTATTTTTTTATTATGGCCATAATCACATGCCTATTTCAACATATAAGGTTTTTATTATTATTTTTCATCCCTTTTCATAAGACCCACTTTGTCACAACTAAAATATTTCTTTGTTTTTTCAGTTTTGTTTGAGGAAGCTAAATAGGATATTAGCACTGATAAGGGGTAAAGGCAACATCTATGCAGGCTCCGAAATAATCCAAAGACCCTGCTACATATCCTAAGGAAACTATTACCCTATGTACTTGAATGCATATGAAATTGTCGTTCTGGCTCTAGGATAGTTGACTCTGATTTATGATTTTTCAATATGTAGTTCATTTTTCTAAAAAAAATCATGATGATATCAGCATATTTTACCAGCTAAATAATATTTTATTTTGTAAATGTACCACATTATTTTCAATATTTCTTCTCTTGAGGGAGATTTAGTTCATTTCTATTTTCTTATTTTTATGAATAAAGCCACAAGAAACATGGTTAAGTATCTGTGTTGTAGAAGGAAATGCCCATTGGTCATGCCCACATACAATATAACTGGATATTCAGGTAAGGAAATACCACTTTTATTTTTATTGAGGTTATATCACTCAGAAACAATAAAAAAGTGTTCTTGTTGATTCACATGTTCTGCAGATGATGCTATTTTGAAATAAGTAAGATGACTTCTCAATAAAATTTTGACTTGCTTTGCCTGAAGGCTATGGATGTTAGAAGTTCATTTCTCAGCCATTTGATTTTCCACTATCAAAATTTCTGTTTAGATCTTTACACTATTTTTAAAATTTTACTAATTATTTTTTTGATATATCATATCTTACGTTCTTTCTATATTTTTTAGATTGATATTCTATCAGGTATATTGTTGAAAATACCCATTTTGTAGGTTGCCAATTTGTTGGAATGACATTATCTTTTGTATTACAGAATACATCTCAGTTTAGGTTTCTTTTGTTAATAGTTGGTGTTCTTAACTTTGCTTTGAGGATTATTTTCATAAAATATCTGGTGCCAATGAATTCAAGTCAATTCTTCATTTTCTCTTCTATACAGTTCAGTTTATCTGGTTTTATGTTGAGGATTTTGACCCACTTGTGGTTCTTTTATTAATTTGTTTGTTTATTTGTTGATTACAATTAATTTTGTTTTTACAATCCAGCAATTGCTATTCTTTCTATTCCCAACTTCACCATATCCTCATGCTATTCCTGCTTTCCTTTCTCTGCCATAGGGCATCCTAAACCTCATTGGACCTCCTTACTCCCTAGGGCCTCTAGCATTAAGCTTGACTTCTACTGATCCCAGATTATGCAGTCCTCTTTTTATATGTGCTAGGGGCCTTGGAACAGCTGCTGTATGCTACCTAGTTGGTGGAAAAGTTACTGGTACCTCCCAGGGGTCCTGGTAAATTGACTCTGCTGGTCCTACTATGGGTTCACCCTCCTCCTCAACTTCCTCCAACCTTTACCTAATTCAAATATATAGGTCTCCCACCTCAGTTGAATGTTTGGGTGTAAATATCTGCACCTGTCTAAGTCAACTGAGGATTGGACCACTCAGAAGTCAGTCATGCTAGACTCCTATCTGTAAAGACACCATAACAACAGTAATAGTGTTGGCCTTGGTTCCTTTCCATGAAATTGATAACTATTTAGGCTGGTAAGTAGACCGCAGTTCACTCAGTCTCTTCTCCATTTTTATCCTTGCAGTTCTTTTAGACAGGAACAATTATGGGTCGGGGATTTTGACTGTGGGTTGGCAACACAGGACCTTCACTTGAGTCTCTGTGTATCTATTGGAACAGTAGCTCTACAACTCTGTTTCTGGCATTGATAGTTTTTTGTTTTTGACACTTCATGAGTTGTTGAACCCTTGGGAAATGTTGTCACTGTCCAGCTTTATGAGTATCTTATTGATCAGTAATTATATTGTAATTTCCTTCAATTCATGGTAGCAAGAATTATTTCCTAGTGTTTATATATAATTCATGGTCTATGAAATGGTCTTGTGTTTCTCTGATGGAACATGGAAATGCTACTTGTAAAATGTCACCCTTATTTATAAGCAGCTGTATTAGAAGACAGAATGTACAAAAATTATACCAAGACTATTATGATGGTTTTTATAAGGACATACACTGTAACTTCATAAATTTCTATGTATAGTCATCAAGTAATAAGACTGTCTGTGAAGGACAAGAAGGATTGGGAGGTATGGCCTTTTTTGAGCATGGATGGCCTATTTTGAGGAGGTATTTAACTAGATTTGACTTTGAGGTTTACAGGCACATATTAGATCCAGTATTTCTCTCTCCCTTCTAGCAGATCAAGCTATAGCTCTCTATTTCTATTTAACCTATATGACTGCTTTCATGTAATTATTGTTCCTATTATGGCAAACATAATCTAACACTTTACCATTCTTAGAAATCCTCCAACTAAATGTGTGCTGTTATAAGTAGCCTTGTACCTAGTGTCTTCCCACTGCAAAGAAGATATACATAAAACAGCTATATTACTCCAGTTTGCTTCGTGGACTCTATTCAACTACAACTTTGATACTTGCTTTGCTTCTGATAGTTCATTTATTTCTTATTAGTTTGTTTATCTGTGTCATAACAGCTACATTCTTTTTTAGTCCCTAAATCTATTATACCAGATCATTATTTGCTCTTGTGTATCCTAATTCAATTTCTTTCTGTATCTCTCTGTCTTTCTGCATGTTTTTGCCTATCTGTCTCTTTCCTATTGCTATTCTCCTCCCCGTAGATTTTGTAAAATGTGCATGAATTATAATCACCCTGTAAATATTACAATAACATACGGATACAATTTTGTGTCCTTTTTATGTTTTATAAAAATACGTTTTTCAAGTATTAGTCAAAGTTTAACTTATATCAATATTTAAGTTTTCCTAGTGTTCTCCATTCATTCTACTACATATTCCCATTCCAGCATAAGTGGTCAAATTTTGTTTTCTCTTTGGGTATTTATACCTTCACTGTTTACTGTGAGAAGACTCCATATGTACCCATACTAAACTTGCCTTTTCTAGAACAACAAGATACATGTCGAACAATTATTTTTCTGACCTAAGCTATATCCCTTTTTCTTCTTTCACTACAAAAAAATGAAAGAAAACAACAACAACGACAACATCAGCTTCAACAGCAACACTGCAAAAAACAAAAATCAAAAACTAAAACAAATTATCATTGACCTAAAAATGTCAGTGATAGTGGTTAACATTCTCTGCCAAATTTCTAATTAAACAGGTTTAAATTCCAAAAGCAGAGCGAGTCCATCTCCTCAAACATGATCTCTGACTAATTTTATTATGATAGTTTGAATGAAGAATTCCTCATAGTCTTGAACATGAGAATATGTGGACCCCAGATGATGACAATGTTTGGACAGTTTAAAGATGTGCATTGATGATGGAATTACATCTCTAGAAGTGATATCTCAAATCACAAATTAACATACCATGATTTGTGTGTTCATATTTTATGGTTGTGCTTAAAGACTGGAGCTCCTAATTTGCTCCTCCAAACAACATGCCTGCCTGCTGCCATTTTCCTACCATACTGGTAATGGAAACGTATCCTTCTTTTTTTTTTTTTTTTTTTTTTTTTTTTTTTTTTTTTTTTTTTTTGGTTTTTCGAGACAGGGTTTCTGTGTAGCCCTAGCTGTCCTGGAACTCACTCTGTAGACCAGGCTGGCCTTGAATTCAGAAGGCCAAGTGCTGGGATTAAAGACATGTGCCACCTTTGCCCGGCAAAATGTATCCTTCTTGATAATAAGCAGTAGCACACTCTCATTCTACAAATTGCATTGATCATGGTGTTTCATCACAGCAAGAGAAAGATAAATAAGAAATCCAGTCTGTGAAACCATTCAAAATTGATACATCTTGAACTACTTAGTGAGTTTCCATCAAAAGGGCACGAGGTTTAATATCCACCAGTCTAGTTAATGACACATAATTGGTCTGTCTTTCCTTTTAACTCATATGCACTCAGGAACTTTTTGTTGTTGCTGTTGTTTGGTTTGTTTTTTATTATCATTTTAATTAATGTTTCAGTATTGAATACAGAGATTCTGAAATGGATTCCTCTTTCTCATACGAGGTGGTCAATGCTTCTGTCCTGGAGATGGAATTTGCTTGTTGGTTCACAAGAAAATGAAACTGTACAATTTTGATACCTGATGAGAATCATAGAATGTTTAAAACCTAATGAATACTTGTCCATTTCCCTTCATTGTCACTAAGTAGTCTTTGAGATCATTGTTACATTGTTTATGATTGTTGTATGTGATAGCGCATATATATATATATATATATATATATATATATATATATATATATATGATTTTGCAGTCAAATATAAAGATATAAACTTAAGCAATGACATTCTGAGTAGGGTTACCTGTCTCTGAAGTTAAAAAACAGAATTGGCAAGTGCAATTTCTTCAAATTAAAAAAGTTTCTTCTCAGCAAATGTGTAACTGTTAAAAGAAAATATGCACAATGGGAGGAAACATTGTTAACTACTATTTGATAAGGTATTAATATATAGAATACAGGAACTCAAAAAGAAATATTCACACAATTGAGAACAGATAACTAAGTCAATAAATGGGCAAATAAAGTAATCATGAATTTCAAGTGAGACCATAAAAATATGCAATGAATACATGAAAAATTTCAGCATCACTAGGTATCTTAAAAAAGGATGCTAAAACCCCAACAACATCCCTACTAATTTCAACTTGATAAACTCCCATCAATGGAAGGAAGAAGAATATCTTCTAGAAAAAATAATTATAATCACTTCTAAAAACATAAGTTACTTTAGTCACCATGGTAATCAGTATTGAGAATTTTTAAAAATTCAAAAGGGATGCTACCAAACATGTCCACGACTCCGGCATTTACATCAGTAAAAATTAAGTCAACAAACAACACAAAAAACAAAGAGTCAATGGTTAAGGCATTTAACACTCTACATTTGCTTTTTCAACATGCTAAAGGAACAGAGCTGCTAGAATGAATATATATGCATTATTAAGAGGCTTATAAGCTGTGGTCCACGTAATACAACAACTACCATTTTCTAATGGAAAATGCAAGAACCTGGTAGCTATTTAGTTCACATTATAGGATAACATTGCAGTTCATTTCAGATGATGGAACTCCTTGGGTGTTTCTAGAGATCTGCCAGTGTTTTCTTTACTTTAGTACAATTGAAGGAATACATTATGCAAAGGATATGTCAACATTCCAGCAAGAGTTTGTGCAAGCAGGTAAAAAAGAGAACCTTCCTTCTTCCATGTCTGTCACAAGCCATGTAGGGAAGGTAATGGCAAGCAAATGATTTGTCAGGAGATGGCTTGTCATTTTACATGGCTGCGATGGCTGTGCTATGAGAAGCATGGCCCCAGAAACTTTGTCCCAGAAGTTTTTCTTCCTACTGATATCCTGCCAACATCACATAGGCTAATGGTATCTGGGCATCAGCTCACCCTATTGGGAAAATTTCTGGTGGATCAATATGAAGATGTACTTTTATGTAATAATGCTGTTTAGATGAACTGATGATTTCATAATTACTCATAATGATTTTATAGACCTCCTGAATTGATCAAAGGAATTTAATCCCCTCATAGAATAAAAATTACAGATAGATTTCTGTGTCATAATCTAATTGTATTTGAGAGAAGAATAGGTTCTTAACAAATTAATGATTAAGGAAATGCTTTCATTCTAGGACAGGTACAAGGATAAGGCCATAGGAGTGCCACATGATAAAATAAAGCAACATGAAACTGTTGCTTTGAACTTAAAATATTCTTGTGATATAAAACACTACTTTAACTTTACCATGAATATACCTTTGTAATTCTCTTTAGTGCATCACTGAAGTTTTATAAACAACTTATGTATATAAAACTTTAAGAAGGCTAAGAGAAAAGATGGAGTGTGGGAATTGAAGCTTTGCTACATCCAAGATATATAAATGTATGTGTATATGTGTGTGCATGTGTGTGTCTGAGTGTGTGTGTATGTGTGTCTGTCAATCTGTATGTATGCTTGTACAATATTTATGCACATATTTATATATGCATCTTTGTATATATATATATATATATATATATATATATACATATATACATATTTGTATGTATGTATGTACTTGTTTATATAGATTAATGTGTATCTAGAGAAGTATAGATTTGTACATGAATGAATGACACTGAATTCTGGGCCTGGTCTAGGATGTGTGTGTGTGTGTGTGTGTGTGTGTGTGTTTACATGCTGTTTATCCTTTTTCTTTATCTTTAGATCATAAAGAGGTAAAGTTCTCAGTGCCTCTTGCCTTTTCAGAGAGAGGCTCTTCTGTTAAAGAGTAGAGCGACAAAGTGATTAAATTTCTTTCCTAATCTACCACTATCATCAGGAGTCATTTGCTAGAAGCCATTATCTTTAAGCATCAAAGGATCAGAAAACAGTTAATTGCCAAGAGACATTAAATCTGTCCCCCAGAAGAGTAAAGGAGCTAATGGCAAGAGATCATCACCCTCTTGCCTACTGATTCTGTGACCTGTTTCAGCATATGAATGTCAGAGAAAACCTTGGTATGTGTCCTCATATGGGCATTCAACAGAAGTGTAGCCCAGATCTATGTTACTCTTCCCATCTCAAACTGATAGAGGAAATTGTTCAATGGTGTGTCAAACTTCTGTTGACTTTCAAGAATAAATTGCCATATGGATTTCTCATTTTCAAGTTCCTGCTAAGAAGACATTATCTAGCATATTAGACTGTATTACTTATGTCTGTATGAATGTAGCACTTTATTATAATGAATACAAATGCCTACGGTAGGAAAAAGGAGGTAAGACAATCAGGGTACTGAAGAATTCTCAGAGAGTGTGAGTTGTAATGAGACAGATGAATTGAACCTGACCTGGCCATTTAGCAGATTATAGTTTAAAATAATTGGGTTCTTCTTTTGGCAATTTTTATTATTATATATTTTTTATTTTCTATATTCTTTGTTTACCTTCCAAATGATTTCCCCTTTCCCAGTTCCCCCCTCCCCATATGCCCCATAAACCTTCTTCTCTCCACTCATTCTCCAATCACCTCTCTCCTTTTTCTCTGTCCTGATACTCCCTTCCAATGCTAGATCAAGCCTTTCCAAGATCAGGACCCTCTCCTTACTTCTTCATGGGAGTCATTGGTTATGCTAATTGTGCCTAGAGGGCTAATTTCCAATATATACAAAGAACTCAAGAAGTTCGACTCCAGGGAATCAAATAACCCTATTAAAAGTGGGATACAGATCTAAACAAAGAATTTTCACCTGAAGAAATTCAGATGGCCGGGAAACACCTTAAGAAATGTTCAACATAATTAGTCATCAGGGAAATGCAAATCAGAACAACCGTGAGATTTTACCTCACACCAGTCAGAATGGCTAAGGTTAAAAACTCAAGAGACAGCAGGTGTTGGCGAGGATGTGGAGAAAGAGGAACACTCCTCCACTGCTGGTGGGGTTTTAAGATGGTACAACCACTCTGGAAATCAGTCTGGCAGTTCCTCAGAAACCTGGACATGACACTTCTGGAGGACCCTACTATACCTCCCCTGGGCATATACCCAAAGGATTCCCCAGCATGCAATAAAGACACATGCTCCATTATGTTCATAGCAGCCTTTTTTATAATAGCCAGAAGCTGGAAAGAACCTAGATGCCCCTCAATGGAGGAATTGGGTTCTTTTAATGATCTACTCATGAAATAGTCTAGAACTATGGTCAGGATATTTGAGTATGAGTCTCACTTCTGGGAACATAGAGATTGGAGGAAGATCTAAACTTAATTCTACACTGTAGTTAGGAATGATGAGGTAAATTCAACCTTTGATCCCTTATTGCTCAAGCTGCATATGTAGCAGAGGATGGCCTTATCTGGCATCAATGGTAGAAAAGACCCTCCTGTAGAGGCTCAATGGTCCAGTGTAGGAGAGTGTTATAGTAGTGGAGCAGGAGTGGATTGGTGGGTGGGGGAGCACTCTCATAGAATCAGGGGAATGGAGGTACAGAGTGGACATTTTCAGAAGGGAAGGAGGATAACATTTGAAATATAAGAAAATTAAATAACAAATAAAAAGAATCAGGAAACTTTTCCTCATTACTTATTAAAATTTTACAAGAACTTAAAGAAGGCTTCACCTTTTTGTTTTTACAAACATTGACTTCAGCTATAAATAGAATACTCTCAGGTTGTGATTATAGGCAAATAGCAATGGGACCTTTGACTTTTTATAATGCTAATTCTGGATGCAAAATGGTGATTAGATATTTAAGAAAAAGATCAATACAAGTACAAAAATGGATTAGAAATATGGTTGATATTGGATTTCACATATATGTTGCAACTGTGAAAGAATTAATTTCTGAATGAGTTTAGCAAGAATAGACCCAAAAGAAATTGTGGAACCTTAGATGAGTACTGAAATTCCATCATTTGTCACAGAAAATGAACATTGTCAAAGTGCTTATAGTAATTGGGGAGAGAGGAGATTCATAACAAATATCATGCTGGGCAGTGGTGGTGCTCAACTTTAATCCCAGCAATTGGAAGGAAGAGGCAGGTGGATTTCTGAGTTCAAGGACAGCCTGGTCTACCGAGTGAGTTCCAGGACAGCCAGGACTATATAGAGAAACCCTGCATTGAAAACAAAAATGAAAACAAAAACAAAACAAAAAATAAAAAAAAACCACAAATATCCTGAAACAAGATACTTCAGTTTATAAATGGTACTGATTGATTTTCCCTCATATACCAAAAGATACAACAATTTTTGAAGTTCCCACATCTATACATTCTAAAATAAGGAAATGTATATCAGTGAGAAAAAAATGAATGAAGTAGCACAAATCCCATGTGTTTCAGTAAATAAAAAAAAAATCAAAGCTTTATGCCAATCATACGTTATTATTAGATATTCTTGAACCTATTAATATAGATACTCACTTTTAATATGCAAAGAGAATTTATTGTTTTAAATATCAAAACTCCTGCACTTATTCAGACTCATACAAAAATTTGCTATTTATTCCATTACAAGAAATTAAAAATATAAATCATTCATGGTATATAACACATATCAGACCCCATATTTGCTCTAGTGCAAATTAATGAAGGAAATGAGATAGTAGTAGGAAATGTGACAGGAACACCAGAATTACATAAGAAACACCTTATTCACTGCAAAGGTGTGAATAAAGATTTATCTTTCACACTGTAAGAAGCCAAGAAAATGCCCTTCTCATTCTTCTTATAACAAAATTCAATGACCTACAAGAAGTCAGGTACTCTAAAATTTCTTGAAGATATGATATTTATTAAATAACTGTATTCATTCCACAGAGTTTGGAAAATTAAAGTTTGTATACCCTAACATAAATATAAAATCATGATTTCAAAGAGCAACTGTTTTACATTTGGAAAAGGCTGATTTTGTTATTCACATTTATTAGAAGTTAGGGCTACTATGGGGATATCTGTATAAATTGTGACGGACAATATTTTGGAATAGGCCTCTAGTAAAAGGAAATAATATTGCATATTACAATAAAAGCATATTATAGACATACCACACAATTCTACTAGACAAATGATTATGTAGAGGTCTAGTAATACATAAGAAGATATGTTTACCGAATACAAAGGCATTCTAAAGACCACCAGAGATAAATTCCATAGTACATTTTAAATTTTAATTTTTAAAGAATATTTAAAAAAAGAACAAGAGATTTGAAGAGATGCTGAGTAGTAGAAATATGTCTGAATTAAAAAAGCCTGGGTAGTTTAAAGCAGTGAGGACCTCAGAATAGAAACTAGGATATGTGCCATATTAGTGATGATGTTTTATGTTTGCTATCATAGGATAAGAAAAGCTGAAGATACGATCAAATTTGATAAAGGTTAGACTTGACCAGGAAAGATCTTCTAAATAAAGAGAAGTGATTGCTTATTAGACAGGTTGATCATTCAGCCAAAACTAACTTTGGTAGTTATACACTAACAAAGGCCTTTCATTTTATCAGGCATGAAACAATAAAAATAAAAATAATAATTCCTAAAATAATAATTTACCAAAGGAAGAGTTGCCTTACTTGCATGAATTAAAGACGATTTTTCTTTTTGGAGGCACTCAGGGCTATGAGTTTTTCCTCTTAGCACTGCTTTCATTGTGTCCCAAAGATTTGAGTATGTTGTGCCTTCATTCTCATTAAATTCTAAAACGTCTCTGATTTCTTTCTTTATTTCTTCTTTGGCCAAGGTGTCATTGAGTAGAGTATTGTTCATCCTCCATGTGTACGTGGGCTTTCAGTTGTTTTTGTTGCTATTGAAAACCACTCTTACACCCTAGTGATCTGATAGGAGGCATGGGATTAGTTCGATCTTGTATTTGTTGAGGTCTGTCTTGTGACCAATTATATGGTCGATTTTGGAGAAGGTACCATGAAGTGCTGAGAAAAAGGTATATTCTTTCTCTTTAGGGTGAAATGTTCTATAAATATCAGTCAAATCCAGTCGGTCCAAAGCTTCAATTAGTTTTACTGTGTCCCTGTTTAGTTTCTGTTTTCCTTATCGGTCCATTGAGGAGAGTGGAGTGTTGAAGTCCCCCACAATTATTGTGTTAGGTGAAATGTGTGCTTTGAGGTTTAGTAAAGTTTGTTTTACAAATGAGTGTGCTCTTGCATTTGGCGCATAGATGTTCAGAATTGAAAGTTCTTCTTGGTGTATTTTTCCTTTGACCAGTAAGAAGTGTCCCTTAGTGTCTCTTTTGATGACTTTAGGTTGAAAGTCAATTTTATCTGATATTAGAGTGGCTAATACCAATGATGGTAGTAGTCCAAACAATTAATCCCAGTCACAACAGGCAGATCTCTATGAGTTAAAGGTTTTCTAAATTTAGAGTTAGAGTGAGCAAGTTAGTGGTGGTATATGCTTTTAGTCCCAACACCCAGGATTTAAAGTCAGATAGAACTACTATTTGAAATGTTTGCATTCTAGAGCAATTATGTACAATACTTACAGATTAAAACAAATCCACCCTACAGAGTTACTATAAACGGAGCTAATTTCCAATGTGGAAAGTATTAAAATGTAACATTTGTAACTATCAGTAATCTCATCAACAATACAGCCCTGCCAGGTATTGAGCCAGTTGATACCCTAACTGTTAATATGATATTTATTGGTGAATTGGCAGCTGGGAATTCTTAATAAAGAAAAGAGTAGTCCACCGTTTGCCATTGGCTTCTATAACAAATTCTATTGGAGGGTTAATATTATGTCTTTGTGAAAAAGAACATGGACTTTTTATGAGGCAAATAGAACATCAGATATGGCCAACTATCCCAAGGTCGCAAGTGTGCCCCTTAAAGTGTGCTAAAACAAAGCCATTTGTAGGCTTAATTATGTAAGCAAATGGTATTACATTGAAAGAGGTACCCAATTAAATTCCGTCTTGACTCTGATATTGTAGGAAAGTAAACTGTACCTTTAAGCCCTAATGAAATAACTCAGTTACGCATAATCTAAATCTGTACACCACTCATTTCTCCCTCAAAAAGAGACATGTACAGAACATTTAGCACCTATGGAATGGTCACAATATAAGTCTAAGGCATGATTTACTGCTGGTTTATTAGTCACTAATGAAAGATCAAACAAATAGAAAAACCTACTGGATAACAGGAGCCTTTGACCAGGGGATAGAATTTCTAGTACTGAGAAAGAAACAAAAACAGTGCAACGCTTTCAGATATAAGATAAACAGTTAGCAAAGCAAAAGGAATATCTGTTATTATCCCCAACACATTGCAGGTGTCTAGGAAATGGTACACCTACATGGACATCAAGGTATAACTGTACTACCTAGTACATTAATCCCAAAGATGTCTGCTCATGGGAAGCATGTTTGGAAATGCCAAAACATAGCAAAACTTACCAAAGACATAAATTTATATGTAGAGGCAATACAGAAAAAACACCAGAAAATAAAGAAATGTTTGACAAATTGGCATTATGCTTAATTGAAACAAGAATATTAAAACTTGCCTATGAAAATTTCAGAAGTCAGCAAGAATTATCAATTCCACATACAAAATACTTGAATGTTTACCCCCAACATTAAAAAAATTGAACAGGAGAGAAAAACTAAATTGAACCTGTAAAATTCTATGAGAATAATTATTATAAGTAATTCATAGACAGGCAATGATTCTAACTATAACTTGTCATGCACATAACTTTAATCCCAATACTTTGAAAGCAGAGGCAGTAATAAAAAATTACAGGATTTGCTACACAAAAGCTGGGCTATTCCACAGTCCTCTGTGCATGGGTCCTGCCAGGAGAGAGTTGTTTTCCTTGGAGTATTCTGACTCCCAGGCTTGGAGGTGAGACTGCTATTTTCTCTATCTGTACCAGGTGGGTATGGCCAGGAGCACACAGGGAACAGGAATAGCAGAACAACACAATCAGGGTATTTCTGGTAACCATCTGCACCCAGGACCTGGGCTGTTTGACGGCCCTCTGTGCCAGGGTAGAGCTGGATTCCAAGGAGTGCTAAAACAGGGTTACAAGATCAAAGGAGGGTCAAGTTACTGCCAGAGGCAAGAACAACCAACACCAGAGATAAACAGATAGTGAGAAGCCAGTGCAAGAACATCACCAAAATAAAACAAGCCACATGACATCATCAGAGCCCAGTTTTCCCACAGCAGCAAGTCCTGGATAAGCCAACACACTAGGAAACCAAAATTTGAATTTAAAATCACATCTTATGATGCTGATAGAGGATTTTTAAGAGGGATATAAATAACTCTATTATAGAAATAAAGGATAACACAGATATACAGCTAGAAGCCTATAAAGAGGAAACACAAAAATCCCTTAAAGAATTAAATGACAACACAACCAAACTGGTGAAGGAATTAAACAAAACAACCCAAGATCTAAAAATGGAAATAAAACAATAAAGAAATCATGATGGAAAACAACTCTGGAGGTAGAAAACTTGGGAAAGAAATCAGGAGTCATAGATGAAATCATTGAAAACAAAATAAAAGAGATAAAAAAGAGAGAATATCAGGTGCAGAAGGTACCATAGAAAACATTGACACAGCAGTCAAAGAAAATGCAAAATACAAAAAACTACTAACCAAAAAATCCAAGAAATCCAGGACACATTGAGAAGACCAAATCTAAGGATAATATGCATATCAAAGAGCAAAGATTTCCAAGCTTAAAGGACTTGTAAATATGTTCAACAAAATTATAGAAGAAAGCTTCCCTAACTTAAAGAAAGATATACCCATGAACATACAAGAAGCCTGGAGAATTTCAAATAGATTGGAATAGAAACTATATTTCTCCCATCACCTAATCAAAACACAAAATGCAAAAACAAAAGAAAGAATATTAAAGGCCATAAGGGAGAAAGGTAAAGTAACATATGAAGGCAGACCTATCAGAATTACACCAGAGTTTTTGCCAGAGACTATGAAAGGCAAAAGATCCTGGGCAGATGTCATATAGACCTTAAGAGAACACAAATGCTAACCCAGTCTAATATACCCTGCAAAACTCAATTACATAGATGGAGAAATTAAAGTATTGCATGACAAAAACAAATTTATACAATATGTTTTCATAAATCCTTCCCTTCAAAGGATAATAAATAGAAATTTCAAACAAAAGAGGGACACTACACCTTAATAAAAGCAAGAATATGATCTATTAACAAACAAAAAATAGCCACATCAACCAAAATTCCACCTCTAACAAGAAAAATAACAGAAAGCACAAACACTATCCCTTAATATCTCTTAATATTAATGAACTAATTTCCCCAATAAAAAGATATAGACTAACAGAATGGATACATAAACAAGACCCAACATTTTGCTGCATATAGGGAATTCACCTCAGTGAAAAACAAAGACACTACCTCAGAGTAAAGCCTAGAAACAACTTTTCTAGCAAATAGTACCAAGAATATACCATCAAATAAAATCGTCTTTCAACCTAAAGTTATGAAACATATAAGGAAGGACATTTCATACTCATCAAAGGAAAAATCTGTTGCAAGATATTTCCTTTTTTATCATTTATATATTTTATTAGGGATAAAGAGTCTGGAGAATAAGCAGCCAATTTATGATGACACAGTCAGGAAGGGGTTAATACTCAGATTCTTGTCCATATGTTTTAAGCCAATTGTTCATCTGTGCAGCTTTGGTATAAAGCTAACTTGGAAAAAGTTGATTGCTATCTTAAATGCAGGAGCTCATATAATAATCTCTTAAATCTTATTACATTTCTGTGTCCAAGATTTGGAAGAAAGTATGTGATGAGTCTCTCCTAATTATTCTTTGGATTTGCTCCCAAAGAAGATTCAGGTACTCTTGAACTTTTGCATCCAGCATATACTGAGTTACTGACCCCCCAAAAAATCTTACACTCCCTTAAGTGTTATGTTCCTTTCTGAATTTCCTTCTCTCTCTGCCATAAGCACTACTGTTATGATGAGAACTATTGTTCTGATGAGAAACTACCAAAGACTGTAGAATAGGAGTGAAAACAGAGCTAACCTTAACAGACATGAGTTACTGCCATAACAAAGTCAAGGTCAATTTCATTATATAGACGTTAAATATCCAAAACTGTACAGTGTATAAAAAATAAATTGTAAAACTCCCAAACAATACAAAGCAGGCAACAACCAGTGATTGCTGAACTGAGAGTTGAGCCAACACAAGTGAAGGAAAAGTTTCTGACTCTGAAATGCTCATATCAAATTCAGAAGATAAAAATTTCAAAATTTAAACATGCACAAGAAGTTCTTATAAACTTATCCAAAATAAAGAATATATGTGCTTGAGATAAGAGAGCCTGTTTAAATTTGTAAAAAGTATCTTGTTGTAACTCTACCCTAACAAATAAAATGTCTTTATGAGAAGAAATTCAGATCTCTGATGAAAGAAATTGAAGAAGACCTCAGAAAATGAAAAAAAAATCTTCCATGGTCATGGATTGGCAGGATTAATATAGTTAAAATGGCCATCTTGCCAAAAGCAATCTACAGATTCAACGCCATCCCCATCAAAATCCCAACTCAGTTCTTCACAGAGTTAGAAAAAGCAATTCTCAAATTCATCTGGAATAACAAAAACCCAGGATAGCTAGAACTATTCTCAACAGTAAAAAAAAAAAAAAAAAAAAAAAAAAAAAAAAAAAAAAAAAAAAAAATCTGGGGGAATCAGTATCCCTGACATAAAGCAATACTACAGAGCAATAGTGTTAAAGCCTGCATGGTATTGGCAGAGTGACAGTTATGTGGACCAATGGAATAGAATTGAAGACACAGAAATGAATACACACACCTATGGTCACTAGATCTTCAACAAAGGAGCAGAAAACATACAGTGAAAAAAAGATCACCTTGTCAACAAATGGTGCTGGTTCAACTGGAGGTCAGCATGCAGAAGACTGCGCATTGATCCATTCTTATCTCCTTGTACTAAACTCAACTCCAAGTGGATCAAGGACCTCCACATAAAACCAGACACACTGAAACTAATATAAAAGAAACTGGGAAAAACCCTTGAGGACACAGGCACAGGTGAAAAGTTCCTGAACAGAACACCAATAGCTTATGCTCTAAGATTAAGAATTGACAAATTGGACCTCATAAAATTACAAAGTTTCTGTAAGGCAAAGGACACTGTCAAAAGGACAAAATGGCAAGCAACAAATTGGGAAAAGATTTTCACCATCCCTACCTCTGATAGAGGGCTAGTATCCAATATATACAAAGAACTCAATAAGTTAGGCCCCAGGGATCCAAATAACCCTATTAAAAATGGGGTACAGATCTAAACAAAGAGTTTTTACCTGAAGAAATTCAGATGGCCAAGAAGCATCTTAAGAAATGCTCAACATGATTAGTCATTAGGGAAATGCAAATCAAAACAACCCTGAGATTTCATCTCACACCAGTCAGAATGGCTAAGATTAAAAACTCAGGAGACAGCAGGTGTTGGTGAGGATGTGGAGAAAGAGGAACACTCCTCCACTGCTGGTGGGATTGCAAGATGGTGCAACCACTTTGGAAATCAGTCTGGTGGTTCCTCAGAAAACTGAATATGACACTTCCGGACGACCCTGCTATACCTCTCCTGGGACTATACCCAAAGTATTCCCTGGCATGAAATAAAAACACATGCTTCATTATGTTTATAGCAGCCTTATTTATAATAGCCAGAAGCTGGAAAGAACCCAGATGCCCCTCAATGGAGAAATGGATACAGAAAATGTGGTTTATTTACACAATGGAATACTACTCAGCAATTAAAAACAATGAATTCATGAAATTTCTAGGCAAATATTTGGATCTGGAAAATATCATCCTAAGTGAGGTATCCCAATCACAAAAGAATTCACATGGAATGTAATCTCTTATAAGTGGATATTAATTAGCCCAGAAACTCTGAATACCCAAGACATAATTAATATATCAAATGATTTCCTTGAAGAAGTAAGGAGAGGGCCCTGATCCTGGAAATGCTTGATCCAGCATTGCAGGGGAGTACCAGGACAGAGAAAAAAGAGGGAGGTGATTGGAGAATGGGTGGAGAGAAGAGGCCTTTGGGACATATGGGGAGGGAGAAACCAGGAACGGGGAAAGTATTTGGAATGTAAACAAACCATTTAGAAAGTAATTAAAAAAAGAATTAAAACAACTTTCCAGAATGGTAAAGATCACGTTTACTAAAAAAAATTGAAATTTCTTGTGGAATATATTTTACCTCAGCATTTTGATTTCTTATTAGGGTATACTACTTGAATAAAATAACATGTTTTACTTTCAATTATGTATGCAAAATATTCCCAAAATATTTTT
Source organism: Apodemus sylvaticus (assembly GCF_947179515.1). NCBI lineage: Eukaryota > Metazoa > Chordata > Mammalia > Rodentia > Muridae > Apodemus > Apodemus sylvaticus. The sequence goes on from NC_067475.1 coordinate 74,985,709, forward strand.
AAAAGTCAGCTTCATGGAATTTTCTAATATGCTAGAAATGCATTGTGGTAGTTAAGAATATCTTATTATAAATTGTGCATACAGGAATTTTATTAACTCATGCATGAAATTCTATTTTAATCATTATTACCACCTCATTGAATCAAAGCAGCATGTTGAGCAATGTTATAATTCAGTAATTTCTCTCCAAAGAACCATGATTGCACCAACAGATTAAAGCTATCCAATGAAATATCAAAGACAATTATTACTGCTAGTCTATTTCAACTTAAGTCCCCATGAATTCCAATATTTTCTAATATCTTGAAATAAAATACAATTACTTATGTCCTAGAGATAAATATCATTCTTACACACACAAGTAATTTGGAGTTAAAGAAGACGATTTCCTATAAGCAATCAAAAGGTCATAATAAAAAAATTAAAATGTCAATTTCTTGTCACAATGCTTTTATTTGTGTTATCCCACTACATTCAAAAGATTCCCAAAATATCTATATTTTAAAATATCTATATTTTAAAGAACCTGGTCAAATCATCAGGATTTGTTACCTCAAGTCTAAATTGGTAGATTTAAATGTAAAACACCAAGATGTAGAAGAGTTAGCTATGAAGACTGGACATATAAGTCACTATTACTAAATTTCAAAGGCACTTTAAACATCCATGATCCATTTTTGAAAGAGTACATATAAATTACCTTTGTTCTCAATATTTGAATTTGAATCAAGAAATATTTCAAGGAGCTGTAATATTCTTATATAATTTTTTCTGTAGAACATGTTGCATAATATTCATTTTATGTCATATCTTAACTCAGAAATTTTCCAATAAATAAGAATATTCACCTAGAGGAACCTTAATTAGATATGCTCGCTCATACATAGTGAAATTTCACAAGACTGGAAAGATGAGAGTCAGGATCCAGGCCAAGGCCAGGAGTTATGCTGGAAGATGGCTGGAAGAAAAGACAAACAGTGGTTGCTTAATAAAGAGGAGGAGAAGCCGTTCTCTGAGAGTCTGCCTTTTACAATCCCAGGCAATATTCATAAAGTTTGTAGCATATATAATTTGGCAGTGATGGATCAATGTCATCATGATTAATGTCATTCCAATTAATTTCTGTGAGCAGAGTCAATATTTTTTAATCTTATCTTTCCCTATATCTTTAAGAGAGATGAAATATAAAAGGCTTAAAACAACTTGTTCTCTTTCCAAGGCTCTAATAGTTTCTGTACTCAAACATATTGGAGAAGTCCCTATATCAGAAATTGATTGTGTGTATTGACCTTGGCACAATCATTTGTCGTGGGTTTGAAGGAAATTACAGACATGTCAATGCCAATAGTCAATAGATAACAAATTTGACTAAATTATATCTACACCGTAAAGTCAGGACATTCTTAAGTGAGTATAATATTATCCCTATTCTGAATTTTTGTACTGTGAAAGACACCAAAGTATACCATAATGTGAGAAACTACATAAGGAAATGGAAATATTTGTGACATTTGTGATAGTGAGCACAATGAGCTGAGCTATTCTATCTCCTGGGGAAATAACTGTAATTCCTTTTGGGAACTCTACCATTATCTTGACTATTCCTTTAAAATCTGGATCAATATCTAAAGCAGTTTGTCCATCCTCTACGGCCCTACAGCATTTTTTTTTATCGTCTACACAGCCCCTAACAAGCTTCCAAATAGGTCTTACTCCTCCTTTGAGTGAGCCCAGATCCCAGGCAAAGTCCAGATTCTTTCCTAACCTATCCCAGCAGGCAACTGTTAGGCTGCCATAAACAGCGAACCAGGGTGCCACGGTATCACATTCATTAAGAAATTTCTCTAAGGTCGATTTCTTGATCTTTAAATTCTTTGATAAAAGCAGCTCCTGAAGAGCCAGAAAAATTGGATGAGGCTGTGAGGTCCCCATTTTAAAAATTAAGGCTCTAAGTCCTTTTACTTGCAATCACTGGGGGTGCACGTCGGTCAGCAAAACCAGAACACGACTCCCCCAAAAAGAACACAGGCAAAAATGTAGGACACTGCTATCAGAGCAGGATCCATAAATTGTAACCCTTTAATTTTCACTAGGTTGCTTATCTGTGAACTTAAACCTCTGTCCGCAAGACCACGTACTTTACTTTTACTTTCGGTTTGCTTTCCGCAAACTTTTCGCTCCCTCTTTGTCTACAGAGAGGAACAGGCTACCCGCTTTTCACGGTCCCTTATGTCCCAACTTACCTTGGGAACTTACCAGTACACTACCCTGACTGCAAGAAGTTCTGATCTTCGAACCCCCGAACAAGGAGAGTTCCCGGGTTTTGGCCCCAGTTGTAGCAACCACCCTCACAGGCAAGGAATGATGCAACACAGGAAGATCTTCTTCAAGCAGTTTACTCAGGATACCTGTACATCTTCTTCTGACCCCGGGGAGAGAATCAGCCCAGCCCTTAAATACTAATAGCCAGCCAATCAGGCTTAGCCACGTGGGCATTGCTGATAGGCTGTATCCACGCAGAAGGCTCAAGACTCAACAGGCTCCACCCAAATAAGGACTTGTTTATGACAGGGAGCCTGCCAGTGGGAAGGCTGAAAGTGGAAACCTGCGCCATTTTAAGGGTGTGGGAGCAAGCAGCTCCGTACACAGCTAAAACATTTTTTTTTCTTTTTTGGTTAAGAAAAAAAAACAAGGACATTTGCCCATATAAATGACGCAGGGCATATCTAGGCTTGGTCAGAAATATCTTCCAAACATGGTCCTATTGCTCCTCAGAAGACCTTTTGAGAGTGAATGCATACCAAATTTTTCATTCTGGCTCTAGAAACTTGAATGATGTTTGTTATTGGTCAGTTTATGATTTTTCCAAATTTCATTTTATTGTGTTTTAACCAATTAATACTCCAGTGTATAATTGTACCACAATTCTTTTTTTTAGTCTGTTATTGAAGGAATCTATATTGTTTATATTTTCTGGCAATTATACATAAAGACACAACAAATATAATAGGGCAAGCATCCTTGTAGTAGGGTAAAACACTCTGAGAATATCTCCTGAGTGATATAGGTGCATCTTGACATAGATTGATTGACAACTCTCAAAGGAACATCCATTATGACTCCTGTTGAATGTATAAGTTTGTACCAGCAACAGTAATGGAGGAATGTTCCCCTTGCTCAATGTATATCTGCATCATCTGTCACTTGTTCTCTTGCCCAAAGTTATTTTGAGAAGTGTAAAATGAAACACAAAGTAATTTTAATTTGCATTCTCATGATGGATAATGATGCTATAGGTGTCCTTATCTCACAGCCATTTGAATTTCTTTGATTGAAAATTATCTGTAGAGATGTGTGTACTAATCATTAATTGTATAATTTGCCTGCATGATCTACAGCTTCTTGGCTTTTTCCATTATTTGGACATTATTCCTATATCGAATATGGAGTTTGTGGAACTCTTTTCCCTTTAAATATCTAGGCTGTCTCTTTCTCTGTTTGACAGTGTCTTTTGCCTTACCCAACCTTTAAGCATTATGAGGTCCTACTTGTTAATTTTTGATCTTACTGCATTTCATATCAACTATCTCTTCAGGTTCTTGTTGCCTATACCAATGGTTGTAATGCTAGCCTCAATTGCATATTTGATCAGGCTCAGTGGATGTGGTTTTATGTTGACATCTTTGATCCACGTGGACTTCAGTCTCATGGCAGGCACTAAATATTCATCTATTTGTACTCCTCTCCTTGCCAACATCCTCTATGAGTGACATAATTTGGTAAAGATGCTAGGTTTCTCCAGTATGAATTTCGGGTTTCTTCATAAAAATCATGTGTCCATAGATGCATGAATTTATGACTAGAGCTTTATTGAATTCTACTGATCAACCTGCAAGTTTTTATACCAGTATTAAAGAAGTTTTATTAATATAGCTATATACTATAACTTGGAATAGTGGATAAAGAGTCCTTAAGCAGCTCTTTATTTTTCAGGATTGTTTAAACATCATGGAAACTTTGTTTTCCATAAGAAGAAGAAAATTATCTTTTCAAGGTTTGTGAGAAATTGTTTTGGAATTTTGATGATGGGGTTTGATTTGGATCTGTAATTTTCTTTTGGTAGGAGGGACATATTTTTATATTTTAATCTAAATGATGCAAAAGCACAGATCATTCTCTTTTCTCATTTCTCCTTGAATGACTGATTCATATTCTAGTTTCCACAGGCATCTTCATAATAGCTATTACAGTACACACACTTATTAGGAGTAAAGAAAAACATCTCTCCACACTGTTCCAGACTTTTTTATCTTTTGTTTCTTAATGAGTGCAAAAATGATTAGACAAAAAACGAGAGGCCGAATTCATTTTAGTATGCATTTTTAAATACCAAAGTATGTCACAAACTTAAAGTATGCAAACAACATTTTTTTTGTTTCTCCATTGAGAATTCTCATTTCCATTTTTTAACCTGTTTTTTTTCTTTCAGTTGTTTATTTGTTCTTGGTTATGTTTATATGTCTTTTAGATCTCAGATATTGCTAATGTGCTCAACAAAATTATCTCCCACAATGCATGCTGTCTTCATCCTGTTATTTTCAAACATTGTTGCACAGGTATTTTATTTTTATATGCTGAACTTCCACCTTTCAAATGTCGGCATTATTTATTGACCCACCAAAATTTTGCTCATATTAACTTTGCTTATACTCCAATCTCAGTGATTTTCCTAATCATTCCTTCTAACAGTTTGGAGTTTTTGCATAATGTTATGATCTCTAAACTCTTGAAGCGATTATTGAGTAGTAGAGCAGATAAGCATTTAATTTTTCTACATGCAGATATCCAATTTCTTTACGCCATTTGTAAATCACACCTGTTTCCCCTATTAGCATTATTAGGCACGTCTGAAAACTAGGGATATCCACAAAAAGAACTGCAGAATCAACGATTCTGGGCCCAGTGTGGCTCACAGATACTTTACCACCATCCAATAAGCAACCATGCATTGAAACCAATACTTAAACATATATAGCTATTGAGAATTTGGTCTTATAAGTATCTCTTAACAATTAGTTCATGAGCCATCACTGATTATGTTGCCTGTCTTTTGATTCCTTTACCCTATCTGTTTTGCATTTTTTGTACTCAGAGGGGAAGGATATATCTAGTTCTGCTATTACTTGATGTGCCAGGGTATGTTGGTTTCCATGTTGGTGGATCAGGCAGAGTCTTTCCCTTCTCTAAAAGAGGTGAGGGTAAATTCACAATAGGTGTTTATGAAGGAGAGACTTGGAGGACAGGATGTTTGGTGTCAGTCATCAGTGTGAAAATAAAATAATTTCATTAATTAATTTAAAAAATCTCTTAAAAATAAAAACCCTCATATGAGATGCTGTGGTTAGATAAATAAATTAAACCAGTGTCTGCTCTTCCTGAAAACATGGGTACATATATGACAGCTGAAAACCATCAGTAATTCTAGTTTCCAGGGATCCAATATTTTGCTTTGGTACCTATGAGCACTGAATGCACATGACACCCACATATATAACTATATAAAACATACTCATAAAATAAATAAAAATCTCAAAAATTAAGTTGTATGAAAATCATGTGTAGCACTTCTATTCTGTATCATTGACATGCATATTGGTTTTCTGACAGATAGATGATCAATAGATAAATAAGTCAATAGATAGATAGACAGACAGACAGACAGATAGAGAGAGACAGAGAGACAGAGACAGAGAGACAGAGAGACAGAGAGACAGAGAGATAGACTACTAAAGAAGCAAAAAATTCAGTGTCTCCCCAACAGCATCTTTGTCAGGGTCACTGTATTATTCACTTGTGAGTCAGTCTTTCCCTGGGAGAGTCATGAATCCATGCATGGCCAGCCTATAAATGTGGGACCACACCTCCTCTTGCAAGAATGCTGTGTGTTTCATGTCTCCTCAGCTTTGGTAAGTGAGCACCAGATTCCCCAAGCACTAGTCTACCTTCTGCCATTTGCTTTTATTTTATTTTTGTCTGTACCTAACATTCTTCTTTCTGGAAGCCCTTACAATTGATTATGACTGGTTTGTGGATTTATTTAAAGTTTCTAATATTCTTGTGTTACAAACAAGTTTACTTTTGGACATATTTTTGAGGGACAAAATGTCCTTTGTCAATATGCCTAAAAAACATTCTCCCCAACTTTGTTAATAATGACATTCTTCTTATTTGATAGTCTTCATATCCTTTAGACTCTTAGTTGCTAAATGACAAGTCCAGGAATATTGGATGTTCTTTTTTCTTCCTTACAGTTTTTATATTTTCATTTTCCAAACAGTATAATATGGACCAAAGTTTTTTCCCCAATGAAATGCAAAATAATGAACATCATCAAAATCTTCAACAAAATTCTCTGCATAAGGGAATATATTAATATCTGAATAAAGAAGATATGAGAAATTTGATGGAAAAGAAACCACCAAATTTCATTTTGGTAAGGTTACTTCCTGGACGTGGAAAATATAATCCAAGACACAGAATAATCTCTTTAAGTTCAGGATCAAGCAGCACTTGGTCACTGTTCTGCTCATACTTATGTAATGATCCTTAGGAAACTGCAGATAGACTATATTGAGAGATACCTTCTTCTAGATAGAGGTATGTATTTTTCTGCAAATGACAGTGATGCACAAAATACAAACACTGTAAATCTAACATATTAAATGCCTGAAGGATTAATTGTATGTTTGTTTTGTTTTGTGTATTTGTTATTGAATTTGGATGAAACATAAGAGAGCGGGTATGGTAAAAGAGAATGAACTTCTATAATCAAATGGAAACATTTGAGCTCATGCCAGGTCACTGTTTATGAACAAACTCCAAGGTTGTTCATGACTGTGGGTTAGAAGGACACTAAGACTCAGCTATGGACTAGGAGAAGACATAGGGATGTGATCTTATCATAGACATTTTTGATAGAAAATGCAAGAAATAAGCACATTTCAAAAAAGTTAATATTCTCAATTCAATTTTGCTGAAATAGAGGCATATATGGAGTCAGGTGACACACAGTTCATAGATACTGAGTTTTAATATCTATGAGCAAGATGCCAACATTCCTTACATTCCCTTGAAATGTAAGTTTGCACTTATGGGCAAAATTAGAGATGTGAACAACTCCTCATTTCATTCCTCTTGATATTACTTATTTTATTCCATTATTCAATTTTCTTCCATTAGTTTTTCAAAATGGAATATATGCTTCTGCAGCGTGTGCCTGTGTGTGTATGTGTGTGTGTGTGTGTGTGTGTGTGTATGTGGGTGTGTGCACTTTCTAGCAGTATCTGTGGAGACAAGTATAGGGAAAAAGGTTTATTCATAGGAATTCTAATGTTTGTGATCCAATAAAAGTCCTAAACCTATGACACCTGCAAAATCTCCAAGTGTTTTGAAGAGCTGAATCGTATTTCAAGCACAAATGGAAAGATTGTCATAAATGATAAACTTAGAATATCAGAATTCTGGATATAACAGATGTACAGGCTGAAGAGAAAATTCAGTAGCAGAGATGTTCTTTGATTGATTTCATCCATGAATTCTATCCCTGTTCAGATAACTAGATCATTGGGCATGAGAGGGGCATCTTCTGAGACTCATGCAATGCCTTAACTGTAACTACTGTAAATTCAAAATGAATAAGCAGCCTGTAAACTCCCAACACACAAGATAACAGAATTTACAGTTCCATTTGAAAGGAGAGGAAATGGTGTAGTGAGAAAATATTAAATCAATGCTAGATCAAAAAAGAGGCAGGACAAAAACCAAAGTCTATATCTCCATGTTTGATACTGAAGCTCACTTGAGATCTCCAATTCATTCCAGGTTTGTTGCCTAAAAACCAGTTCTCTCCCTTGGCCTGGTTTCAGATGTTGTAATCAACACCCCTAGACAGGTATCCTATGGATGCAACATCTTTAAAAGCTGGGATCTCCAACATAATATAGGTTTCAATTTCAATGCTTCTCACATTGGCCTCTCTGCTCCTCCATTGAGGGAAATCATTGAAAATGCCTGACCTTACCAGTTTCATTTTACTTTATTTTGCTAATTAATTGATTAATTTGTTTGGCATAGAGGGAGATTCAGTAACCTCTTTTCTGTATCGGTGACTATAAAGCAAAATAGCCAAATTTTGCTATAACTAAATATTGTCCCCCACTTTCAAATAAATATTTACCAGCTTTCTTTTTTAAATGGTTTCTTTTGCTTGCTTCCTTTAATTCGGCCTCCCAATTTATAAGCTTAGTTAGCAGTAGTCTTTCCCTAAAGTCACCAATTCCTCTATTCTATTTTTTACTTGTTGGTTTGTTGTTTTGTTTTTGTTTTTGTTTTTCAAGACAGCATTTCTCTGTTTAGCCCCGGCTGTTCTGGAACTCACTCTGTAGACCAGGCTGGCCTCGATCTCAGAAAAACATCTGCCTCTGCCTTCCAAGTGCTGGGATTAAAGGCATGTGCCACCACTACCTGGCAATAATCTTGTATACTTTATTCCATTTATGACGCGTGTTTTTTGTTTGTTTGCTTGTTTGTTTGTTTGTTTTAAGTATTTTTTTGTTTTGTTTTGCGAGGGTGGTATTTTTAAGGCTTTCAGTCTTTGAACATTGGAGCTGGGAACTTTATACTTCCTACTATTAATTTTCTTAATCTGTACATATTACATGTACTAATAACGTCATGGTACATCCAATACTAGGGTTTTTTAAATGTCTTGCTAATACCATTAATCTAAAACACTTCAATTTTGTCATAGGCAGACGTTTAGGTCAAGGGCAAAGAACAGTCACATTATTTAGTGAAGCATTATAATAAATATCCCTGGGGCAACTCACTAATATCCTTTATCTCTGAAAATTCTCAAACTGGGCCTTTAAAAATTAAATTGCTCTCAGCATTTTCTTACATGCACTTACTAATATGGCCCCTGAAGCATGGCTAAAAAGGTTTCAATGGCTTTCCCTATTTTTTTATTTTTTTATTTATTTTCTGTATTCTTTGTTTACATTCTAAAAGCCTTCCCCTTTCCCAGTCCTCCCCCATATTTTCCAAAAGTCATCTTCTCTCCATCCTATATCCTGACTTTCCCCCTCCCTTTTTCTCTGTCCTGGTACTCACCTACAATGCTGGATCAAGCCTTTCCAGGAATAGGGCCCTCTTCTTCCTTCTTCATGGGAATCATTTGATATGCTAATTGTATATTCAGTATTCAGAGCTTCAGGGCTAATTAATATCCATTTATCAATGATTGCATTCCATGTGTATTCTTTTGTGATTGTGTTACCTCGCTTAGGATAATATTTTCCAGTTCCATCAATTTGCCTAAAAAATATGAATTCATTGTTTTTAATTGCTGAATTAAATTGTGTATATATACCACATTTTCTGTATCCATTCTTCCATTGAGGGATATCTGGGTTATGTCAGGCCTCTGCCTATTATAAATAAGGCTGCTACGAACTTAGTGGAGCATGTGTCCTTATTGCATGCTGGGGAATCCTCTGGGTATATGCCCAGGAGAGGTACAGCAGGGTCATCTGGACGTGTCATGCCCAGTTTTCTTAGGAAACACCAGACTGATTTCCAAAGTTGTTGTACCATCGTACAATCCCACCTGCAGTGAAAGAGTGTTCCTCTTTCTCTGCATCCTTGCCAACACCTGCTGTCTCCTGAGTTTTTAACCTTAGCCATTCTGACTGGTATGAGGTAAAATTTCAGGGTTGTTTTGATCTGCATTTCCCTAATGGCTAATGATGTTGAGCATTTCTTAAGGTGCTTCTCAGCCATCTGATTTTTTTCAGGCGAAAATTCTTTTTTTAGGTCTGTACCCCATTTATTAATATGGTTATTTGTTTCCCTGGGGTCTAACTTCTTGAGTTCCTTGTATATATTTGATGTTAGCCCTCTTTCAGATGTAGGGTTGGTAAAGATCTTTTCCCAATTTATTCGTTGCCTATTTGTCCTTTTGAAGGTGTCCTTTGCCTTACAGAAACTTTGAAATTTTATGAGATCCCATTTGTCAATTCTTGATCTTAGAGCATAAGTTATTGGTGTGAAGTTCAAGAACTTTTCCGCTGTGCCTAGGTCCGCAAGGGTTTTCCCCAGTTTCTTTTCTATTAGTTTCAGTGTGTCTGGTTTTATGTGGAGGTCCTTGATCCACTTCGAGTTGAGCTTAATACAAGGAGATAAGAATGGATCAATTTGCATTCTCCTGCATGCTGACCTCCAATTGAGCCAGCTCCATTTGTTGAAAAGGTTATCATTTTTCCATTGGATGTTTTCAGCTCCTTTGTCGAAGATCAAGTGACCATAGGTGTGTGGATTCATTTCTGGGTCTTCAATTCTATTCCATTGGTCTACTTGCCTGTCCCTGTGCCAATACCATGTAGTTTTTAACACTATTGCTCTGTAGTATTGTTGAGGTCTGAGATACGAATACCCCCAGAAGTTCTTTTACTGTTGAGAATAGTTTTAGCTATCCTGGGTTTTTTGTTATTCCAGACGAATTTGAGAATTGCTTTTTCCAACTCTGTGAAGAACTGCGTTGGGATTTTGATGGGGATTGCATTGAATTTGTATATTGCTTTTGGCAAGATGGCTATTTCAACTATATATATCCTGCCATTCCACGAGCATGGCAGATTTTTCCATTTTCTGAGGTCTTCTTCGATTTCCTTCTTCAGAGACCTGAAGTTCTTGTCGTAAAGATCTTTCACTTATTTGGTTAGAGTCATACCAAGGTTCTTTATATTGTTTGTAGCTATTGTGAAGGGTGTCATTGCCCTAACTTCTTTCTCAGCCTGCTTATCCTTTGAGTATAGGAAGGCAACTGATTTGCTTGAGTTGATTTTTTTAACCTGCCACTTTGCTGAAGTTGTCTAAAAGCTGTAGAAGTTCTCTGTTGGAGTTTTTTTGGGTCACTTAAGTATACAATCATGTCATCTGCAAATAGTGATAATTTTACTTCTTCCTTTCCAGTTTGTATACCTTTGACCTCCTTATGTTGTCCAATTGCTCTAGCCAGGACTTCAAGTACTATATTGAAAAGATATGGAGAGAGAGGGCAGCCTTGTCTAGTCCCTGATTTTAGTGGAATTGCTTCAAGTTTCTCTCCATTTAGTTTGATGTGGGCTACCAGTTTTCTGTATATTGCTTTAATTATGTTTAGGTATGGGCCTTGAATTCCTGTTCTTTCCAAGACTTTTAGCATGAAAGGATGCTGAATTTTGTCAAATGCTTTTTCAGCATCTAATGAAATAATCAAATGTTATTTTTCTTTGAGTATGATTTTGTAGTGGATTGTATTGATGGATTTCTCTATATTGAACCATCCCTGCATCCCTGGGAAAAAGCCCACTTGATCATGGTCGATGATCATTTTGATGTGTTCTTGGATTCGGTTGGCAAGAATTTTATTAAGTATTTTTGCATTGATACTCATAAGGGAAATTGGCCTGAAGTTCTCTTTCTTTGTTGGATCTTCGGGTGGTTTTGATATCAGTATAACTGCAGCTTCATAGAACAAGTTGGGTAGTGTTCCTTCTCTTTCTATTTTGTGGAACAGTTTGAAGAGTATTTGTGGGAGGTGTTCTTTGAAGGTCTCATAGAATTCTGCACTGAAGCCATCTGGTCTTATGCTCCTTTTGGTTGAGAGACTTTCTATGGCCCCTTTTCTTTCTTTAGGGGTTATCGGACTGGTTAGATGATCTATTTGATCCTGATTTAATTTTGATATTTGGTATCTGTCTAGGAAATTGTCCATTTCCTCCAGATTCTCCAGTTGTGTTGAGTATTGGCTTTGGTAGTAAGATCTGATGATGTTTTGAATTTCCTCAGTTTCTGTTGTTATATCTCTCTTTTCATTTCTAATTTTGTGAATCTGGATACCGTCTCTGTGCCCTTTGGCTAGTCTGGCTAAGGGTTTATCTATCTTGTTGATTTTCTCAAAGAACCAGCTCCTGGACTCGTTGATTCTTTGTATGGTTCTTTTAGTTTCTACTTGATTGATTTCAGCCCTGAGTTTGATGATTTCTTGCCTTCTACTCCTCCTGGGTGAAATAGCTTCTTTTTGTTCCAGGGCTTTCAGGTGTGTCATTAAGCTGCTAGTGTATGCTCTCTCCATTTTCTTTTTGGAGGCACTCAGGGCTATGAGTTTTCCTCTTATCACTGCTTTCATTGTGTCCCACAGATTTGGGTATGTTGTGTCTTCATTTTCATTAAATTCTAAAACGTCTTTGATATCTTTCTTTATTTCTTCCTTGACCAAAGTATCATTGAGTAGAGTATTCTTCAGTTTCCATGTATATGTGGGCTGCTTTCTTTTGTTTTTGTTGCTATTAAAGTCCACTTTTACTCCATAGTGATCTGATAGGATGCATGCCATTATTTTGATCTATTAGAATGGCTACTCCGGCTTGTTTCCTGAGACCATTTGCTTTTAAAATTGTCTTCCAGCCTTTTACTCTAATGTAGTGTTTGTATTTGACACTGATGTGTGTTTCTTGTATGCAGCAAACTGTGGGATCCTGTCTACATATGATGTTATCTTTTATATTTGATTGGTTATCTTCTTTTGGGTTTGAAAGAAGGTTACCATCTTGCATTTTCCAGGGTGAAGGTTCCCTCCTTGTATTGGTGTTTTCCTCCTATCATCCTTTGTAGGCTGGATTTGTGGTAAGATATTGGGTGAACTTGGTTTTGTCATGGAATATCTTCGTTTCTCCATTTATGGTGATTGAGAGTTTTGCTGGATATAGAAGTTTTGGCGGCATTTGTTTTCTCTTAGAGTTTGCATGAGATCTGCCCAGAATCTTCTAGCTTTCTTAGTCTCTGGTGAGAAATCTGGTGTGATTCTGATAGGTCTTTTGACGTTTTTGACGTTTTTCTCTTACTGTCTTTAATATTCTTTCCTTGTTTAGTCCATTTGGGATTTTGATTATTATGTGGCAGGATGTATTTCTGTTCTGGTCCAGTCTGTTTGTAGTTCTGTAGGTTTCTTTTATATTCACGGGCATCTCTCTTTTTAGATTAGGGAAGTTTTCTTCCATAATTTTATTGAAGATATTTGCTGGCCTTTTTAAGTTGCAAATCTTCGCTCTCATCTATGCCTATAATCCTTAGGTTTGGCCTTCTCAATGTATCCTGGAATTCCTGGATGTTTTGGGTTACAAGCTTTTTGCATTTTGCATTTTCTTTGACCTTTGAGTCCATGGTTTCTATGGTAGCTTCAGCATCTGAGATTTTTTCTTCTATCTCTTGCATTCTGTTGTTGCTATTTGCATCTATGATCCCTGATTTCTTCCCAAGGTTTTCTATCTCCAAATTTGTCTCCCTTTGCAATTTCTTTGTTGTTTCTACTTCTGTTTTTAGATCCTGGATGTTTTTGCTCAGTTCCTTCACTTGCTTGTTTGTGTTTTCCTGTAATTCTTTGAGAGATTTTTTTTTTGTGTGTTTCTTCTTTCATGACTTCTGCCTGTTGATCAAATTTCCCGTGAACTTTTAAAAGTGATTTTTGCATTTCCTCCTTATTGGATACTATTATTTGACCCATATTCTCCTGAATTTCTTTAAGTGATTTTTGTATTTCCCTTGTAAGGGCTTTGAGCTATTGATCATTTTTCTCCTTAATTTCTTTAAGAGATTTATTTATGTTCTTCATGTGTTCTTGTAACACCATCAAAACCAGTGGTTTTACATACAAATCTTGCTTTTCTGGTGTGTTGGGGTATCCAGGACTTGTTATTAATGGAGAATTGGGTTCATATGCTGCCATATTGCCTTGATTTCTGTTAGTAACATTCCTACATTTGCCTTTTGCCATCTAGATCTCAGTGGAGTTAGTTGGTCTTATTGTTAATGCAGGACTCACCATTGCAAGATGCCTCCATGCAGCTGGCCTCCAGATTCACCACTGGCCCTCTGCACTGCTTGGGGATGGGGCGTGTGGCCCAGGCTGCTCCCAATCCAGAGATGGTGACTGCAAGGCTCCTGCCAGAGGCGTCAGGGTGGATCCTCTGTTTTGTTGGATCAGAGGGACTCACCTGAGCAAGGTGCCTCCCTGTGGGTGGTATCCAGATGGCTTTCCTAATTCAAAGCACCAAATTTCACATTCCACCAAACAACATGCTCAGTGCTATTATAGAAACAACACATTTCCTAGTAAAAAACTCTGTCTAAGTCAATGTTCTCTTGTTTTGAAGAGACAGCTTCAAAATGGCTACTTTTATAAACAGAAAATTTATTTGAGGTTTGCTTACAGTTTCAAAGGTTTAATCCATTTTCATCATGGTGGGTAACATGAGAACATACTAGTAAACATGGTACATGAAAAACAACAGAGATATTTACATCTCCATCTTCATGTGTCAAGAAAAGAGAGAGCCTATGGACTTGGCTTGTGCTTTTGAAACCTCAGTGTTTTCCCCTAATGACATACATCATCATACAATACCATGTGTACTTCAACAAACACATTTTAACAAATCTCCACTCCAAGTAATACTACTCTCAGATGAGCAAGCTTTTCTTAGGTTAAATCAGTTGGGAAGATGCAAGCTACAATGAGATAACAGCCTAAGGAATAGAAAAGAGTGTTCCCAAAGAAGAAATTCAAAAATGTTAATCTATTACTGATTCCTCTGTGTATAAGCTGTACTTGTATAATTTGGTGTTCTTGTGGGTATCCTAGCCCTAGGAGTTAGAATTATCCCTAATTCTATTCCTTACATGTGCCCTATCTATTCTAATGGGTTCTCTTGTCCATGCTTGATTTGGTAGTATGTGTTGGTCATATTGTAGATTGCTATGCTTCTTGGTTGATGTTCCTGTATAGCCTACATTTTTCTGAAGGAACTTGGGGGAGAGGGGAATTTGGGAAATAAGATGGAATAAAAAGAGGGAGGTGGGTAGGGAGGTGAAAATGAGACAACAAACAAAAAAAACCTTAAAAATTATAAAACAGAAAGCAGAACATAGTTAAAGTGTAGGATTCTTTTTCTTTCCTGGATGCCTGGCTGGAAATGTCAGTGTCACTATCTCCCTTAAGATTCTGCCACCAGAACTTCCCCACAATTGTAAAATGTACTCTGAAACTATGAGCCATTCTCAAGTGTTTATCCCTTCAGTTGTGCTCTGTCATGCTACTTAATCAAACTGGTAGAAAATCTAACTGATAAAAATACATCATTGAATACACTGTGTGTGTGGGAGTGTGGGGTGTGGGTGTGTCTGTGTGTATTCATTCATGTAGAAGTGATTATCAATTGACCCCACAAAACAAAAAAGACAATTCAGAAGGAGAACAATAGTCTTTTATGAAAAGGAATGTCCTTCTTCAGAGACCTGAACTTCTTGTCATACAGATTTTTCACATGTTCGGTTAGAGTCATGACAAGATATTTTATGCTGTTTGTGGCTACTGTGAAGGGTGTCATTTCCCTAATTTCTTTCTCAGCCTGCTTACCCTTTGAGTAAAAGAAGGCTATTGATTTGCTTTAGTTGATTTTATAACCAATCACTTGGCTGAAGTTTTTTATCAGCTGTAGGGGTTCTCTGGTGGAGTTTTGTGGGTTACAGAAATATACTACCATATCATCTGCAAACAGTGATAGTTTGCCTTCTTCCTTTCCAATTTGTATCCATTTGACCTCCTTATGTTGTCTAATTAAACTAGCTAGAATTTCAAGTACTATCTTGAGAAGATATGGAGAGACACCTAGAAAATGGAAAAATCTTCCATGCACATGGATTAGCAGGTTTAATATAGATAAAATGTCCATCTTGCCAAAAGCAATATACAGATTCAATGTAATCCCCATCAAAATCCCAACTCAGTTCTTCATTGAATTAGAAAGAGCAATTCTCAAAATCATATGGAATAACAAAAAACCCAGGAGAGCTAAAACTATTCTCAACAGTAAAATAATTTTTGGGGGAGTCATTCCAGACCTCAAGAAGTACTACAGAGCAATTATGTTAAAAACTGCATGGTATTGGTACAGTGACAGGCAGGTTGATCAAAAGAATGCAATTGAAGATGCAGGGGTTCACACCTATGGTCACGTGATCTTCAACAAAGAAGCTGAAACCATCCAGTGAGAAAAAGAACCTTTCCAGCAAATGGTTCTAGTTCAACTGGAGGTCATCATGCAGAAGAATGTGAATTGATCCATTCTTATCTCCTTGTACTAAGCTCAACTCCAAGTGGATCAAAGACCTCCACATAAAACCTGATACACTGACACTAATAGAAAAGAAAATGGGGAAAACCCTTGAGGATATGGGCACAGGGGAAACGTTCCCGAACAGAACACCAATAGCTTAGGCTCTAAGATCAAGAATTGAAAAATGGGACCTCATAAAATTACAGTTTGTGTAAGGCAAAGGACATTGACAAAAGGTCAAAACAGCAACCAACAAATTGGGAGAGGATATTCCCAAACTCTAAATCCGAAAGAGGGCTAATATCCACTATATACAAAGAACTCACGAAGTTAGACCCAAGAGAACCAAACAACCCTATTAAAAATGGGGCACGGAGGTAAACAAATAATTTCCACCTGAAGAACTTCAGATGGCAGAGGAGCACCTTAAGAAATATTCAACATCTTTAATTATTAGGGAAATGTAAATCAAAACAACCCTGAGATTCCATCTCATACCAGTCAGAATGGCTAAGGTTAAGAACTCAGGACACAGCAAGTGTTGTTGAGGATGTGAAGAAAGAAGAATACTTATCCACTGCTGGTGGGAATGCAAGCTGGTACAACCACTCTGGAAATCAGTCTGGTGGTTCCTCAGAAAACTAGGCATGACCCTTACAGAGGACCCTGCTATTCCACTCCTAGGCATATACCTAGAGGATTCTCTGGCATGCAATAAGGACACATGCTCCACTATGTTCATAGCAGCCTTATTTATAATAGACAGAAACTGGAAAGAACTCACATGTCCCTCAATGGAGGAATGGATACAGAAAATGTGATATAATTACACTGTGGAATACTACTTAGCAAGTAAAAACAATGAGTTCATGAAATTCTTAGGAAAATGATTGGAACTGGAAAATATCATTCTATGTGAGGTAACTCATTCACAAAAGAACATACATGGAATTCAGTCACTGATAAGTGGATATTAGCCCAAAAGCTCTGAATACCCAAGACACAACTCACATATTATTTCATTCCCAAGAAAAAGGAAGTAGAGGGCCCTGGTCCTGGAATGGCTTGATGCAGCTTTGTAGGGGTTTACTAGGACAGAGAAGTGGAAGGGGTTGATTGGGGAACAGGTAGAGGAAAGAGGTCTTATGGGACTTATGGGGAGCGGGGGAACTGGGAAAGGGAAAATCATATGGAATGTAAACAAAGAATATACAAAAAAAAAAAACCAGAAAAAAAAAGGAAAGTCAAGGGGACCAATACATTTTACCAAATATTTGAAATACGATGCCAAATGTGGAATGGTGGAATGGCTTTAGATGAGGAAAGATGGAAGGAAAAATATCAGGAAAGTGAGAGAGGGGAAAACTGTAAAAGTCTATTTCTTCTGTCATCTGGAGTGGGAACATCCATGGAGAACATTAGAATATTTTATTTAAGCACATTAAAAAGCACCAATATTAATTTTACCCCAAAGATCATTAAGAAAAGAAAAAACAGGAATTTTTTTTTGGAAATTAGGAATACATATCACAAGGGAGAGTTCACTCCACTGCAGTTTGTAATTTGTAATTTGGTACAATTGCTTCTGTGCCTACTTTTTAATTTGACAGAATCAGAATATCAGCAGTGCCCTGAGTGACAGAGCAACTAGTTAATGAGAGTAAAATTGAGGAAAGGCAAAAAATGGCTTCAACAAAAAATGAGAGTTTATTCACATAGTTCTTTCAGACTTTATCAAAGACACCGTTCCTCTGCAAAATTGTCTCTGCATTTGCTTCATTGTAAAAAAAATGCTTACAGTAAATTAAATGGGCATGCAGAGGCAGTTCTGGTATGATCACTTTGCTATATATATCAAGTCCCTGTTTGTTGCATAAATGTTTGGGTAGAGGGAAAATACTATGACATGAATTCTGCCCCTTTCTCGGCAGGACAACTTGGAATTTTTAAGGAATTAATTGCTAAAGTACAAAAATAATCTTAATAGTAACTATACTACAGGATGATCTTTGGGATTTGTTTGTATGATTTTTATTTTTCATAATGGCTGTTCATAATGTCACATGGTTATAGCCCATGAAGAGATACATAAGGTATTTGAAAGGCTATGTCAGAGCCTGCATAGATGTGGACACCTTGGGTCTACTTGTGGTGATGTAGTTGCTGATGTTTAGGTGAAATAAGTTTATTATTTTAAATCACCATCACTATATTCAAATTTTATCAACTGGGATGTTTTGTCCTTTTTTAGAAAGATCCATTAGGCCACATAATGGAATAAGTCATTTGCAATATAAAAGAATTAAATGTTCATCCATGTGTTTGATTCAAATTTTACAGATAAATTCCCTATAATGGCATTAGTATGAAATATGCTCCATATGCAGGCTGGAGAAATAATTTCACAGCTGCTTCCACTTCTTTATACAACCTCTATCACTATGCTATACTTATGTACTTTGGCAGTATTAATTGACTCTGTGACTTTGGCAGGAATTGTAGGATGATCTTAGTCAAGCAGACACAGCAGCATTCTTGGCAGTCATATGTGCCACTGATAATTTCTCTCTGAGATAACCTTGAATATATGAGCCTGGTTAGAGTCCACAGATACTTGATCAGGCAATAGAGGAAGCCACTGATAGACAGCTTCATATCTGTCTACATTAAAGCCAAAGAGATGCTAGGAGGGGGAACAAAGGTTTTCCCAGTTCCTTCACTAAATGAGTCTGTTTTGCCAATTGCCAGAATTCTGGAGGCTTTGTAATTGACTCTGCCTCTTCTAATCCTTGACCCCAAGGGTCTAGGTTGGGACAGCAAACAGCAAACAGTAACATTCAAAACAGGTATAATGCTTTAAGTGATGAAGACAGTACTGATTGTATGTTGTGGGGCATCAGTACAAGAGGGCACAATTTCTTGGATTAGTTAATTGCTGATGGCTAAGATGACTCTCATTGCCTTAAAACACAGACCTACTAACTAGACAATATCATTCTGTGTGAGGTAACTCAATCACAAAAGAACACACATCTTATGTACCCATTGATAATTGGATGTTAGCGCAAGAGCTCAGAATACCCAGTAACAATTCACAGATAACATGAAACTTGAGAGATAGGAAGACAAAAATGTGAGTTCTTTGGTCCTATGTATAAGTAGTAAGGAAATACTCATGGGAGCAAATATGAAGAAAAAGTTTGGAACAGAGCCTGATGGAAAGGCCTTCCAGAGACTGCCTCACCCAAGTATCTCTCCCATATATAGCCACCAAAACCAGACACTATTGTTTGTGAGTCAATGTAAGTACTAAACCTATGTCCCTGCAAAAGCACTATTTTTTTTAATAGCTGAATCTTATTTCAAGCACCAGTGGAAAGATTACCATAACTGAGAGACTTAGAATATCAGAATGCTGGATATAGAAGATCCACAGGTTGACTAGAAAATTCCATAGCAGAGTTGTTCTTTGATTGATTCCTCCAAGAATTCTAATCCTTGATCTGAAAATTAGATCATTGGGCACTAGGGTTCTAGGAGAGGCTTAGCCCAGGTGCCACAGTCAGAGACTGTAAGATTTGCAGTTAATCAAGGGCTCATACACACTAATATCCATTACCAAATTTGAGCTCCTTCACATGCATCTCCTTCACAAAGTTTACCATACCCTTTAGAACCTAGAAAGTTTTACCTCTTCAGGAGTCCATACAGGATAGTTCTACTCAGTGTTTCCCCATGAGAGGCCTGAGTGAGAGGAATTAAAAAGTTGCCTTCAGGGAAAGTAAAGAGGAATAACAGACTCCGTCACATGGGAGTTTAATTTATATCCTTCTATCCTTTCCATTCCTGAGATTTCATCCACTGCACCTGAAAAAAATATTGTATGTCCAGTTGTCTCCTTATTTCATCATGAATAATGACATTTATGTAAGTTAAATTCTTATAAGGATGCTTGTGTGGAATTTCTAGACATATTAACTCTTTTAGGTTATTGTGCAAAGTAGAGACCTAGATCTGAATTCAGAAGTCATCAAAGACAAAGATGGAAAGTACTAGAATGTGCTTAGATTAGTTCATCACGACTTCTCAAGTTTACACATTTATACCTAAGTTAGTTTCCTTGGTCAGTTTTCCTATATAATTGCTGTCTGATCACTCAATGTGCACCCTGATGCTTTACACTGGACACAATAAATACTAATAGCCATCTCTCTTCCAGATTATGAAAGAAGATCATTGAATAAATATTTTGAAACAATTCAAGAAAAAGCACAGCCTTGAAGAAATCTGGCCTATGATAATAAAATGGGACTTGTGTACTATAAAATGAGGAAGAGCAATGCTGTCTACTACTGCCAGATTCACAGTCATTTGCATGGCCTTAAAGGGGATTGAAATAGCCATAGCTAAAGCCACTAAGAAGTGTCTTGCATCTAACTAACCGTTGCTACATAAATGTTATGTCACAGACATTAATATAATGATTGTGGACCTGGACTTCATGGGAATATAGTCTTTATCCACACTAATGTTCTCAGTGCTGCTGATGTTGATTTCTTTGTCCTTGCCATAAAACATTCTAACAGCTGCTCTGCAACCTTCTAAAGTGGTTTAAGTTCTTAATTTCTTTAGCAAGAAATGACCAACCTCAAAACATTAGGAATATTTTAAACCACATTTTTGTATATAAATTAAAAATTTTTATTTTCTATATTCTTTGTTTACATTCCAAATGATTTCCTCTTTCTCAGTTTCCCCCTCCCCATATGTCCCATAAACCTTCTCTTCACTCATTCTCCAATCACCTCTCTCCTTTTTCTCTGTCCTGATACACCCCTCCAATGCTAGATCAAGCCTTTCCAGGATCAGGACCCTCTCCTTACTTCTTCATGGGATTCATTTGTTATGCTAATTGTGGCTTGGGTATTCAGAGCTTCTGGGCTAATTAATATTCACTTATCAGAGATTGCATTCCATATGTATTCTTTTGTGATTGGGTTGCCTCACTTAGGATGATATTTTCCAGATCCAACCATTTGCCTAAAAATTTTGTGAATTCATTGTTTTTAATTGCTGAATAGTATTCCATTGTGTAAATATACCACATTTTCTGTATCCATTCCTCCATAGAGGAACATCTGGGATCTTTCCAGTTTCTGGCTATTATAAATAAGGCTGGTATGAACATAATGGAGCAGATGTCCTTATTGCATGCCGGGGAATCCTTTGGGTATATGCCCAGGAGATGTAAAGCAGGGTCCTCCTGAAGTGTGATGTCCAGGTTTCTGAGGAATTGCCAGACTGATTTCCATAGTGGTTATACCATCTTACAACCCCACCAGCAGTGGAGGACCATTCTTCTTTCTCCACATCCTCACCAACACCTGCTGTCTCCTGAGTTTTTAACCTTAACCATTCTGACTGGTGTGAGGTGAAATCTCAGGGTTGTTTTGATTTGTACTTCCCTAATGACTAATGATTTTGAGCATTTCTTAAGGTGCTTCTCAGACATCTGAATTTCTTCAGGTGAAAATTCTTTGTTTAGATCTGTACTCCATTTTTAATAGGGCTATTTGGTTCCCTGGGTTCTAACTTCTTGAGTTTTTTGTATATATTGGATATTAGCCCTCTATCAGATGTAGGATTGGTGAAAATCTTTTCCCAATTTGTTGGTTGCCAATTTGTCCTTTTGACAGTGTCCTTTGCCTTACAGAAACTTTTTAATTTCATGAGGTCTCATTTGTTAATTCTTGATCTTAGAGCATAAGCTATTGGTGTTCTGTTCAGAAACTTTCCCTCTGTGCCCATGTCCTCAAGGGTTTTCCCCAGTTTCTTTTCTATTAGTTTCAGTGTGTCTAGTTGTATGTGGAGGTCCTTGATCCATTTGGAGTTGAGTTTAGTACAAGGAGATAAGAATGGATCAATTCATATCATCTCCATAAAAATATCGTAATGTTGAAATCAGTCCAACTTCCCATGTCCACTTATTATGACACTTGTCACAGCAGAACTTGAAAGCAGATAGTCTCCTCTTCTCAATATATCTGGCACGTTACTGTAGGAAATGATCTATTCTATGCATCACTAAGTACTAATCTCTTTCCTACTTGAAATTGTGTAAAACTAAGTATGTTTCTGCTAGGAATCTATGTCAGAAAACAAATACCAAAGCTCTGGTGATAAGAATAAAGACAGAAGTGAGATTAGCAGCTGGAAAACTATTTATCAGTCCATGTTTCCTTGCTTTTGGACTATTGCATGATTCCTTAGTCCTTAGATTGCAGCATTTTCATCTGCAAGTTAAGGGTTTAAATTCTTACCCTTCACTCTTCATGGTGAAAGTTGTATATCTGCTTTGATAAAATTCATAAAAATTTCATGAGCTAGTGCTGACAGACTCACAGAGAGGTTGCAGTTGTTACATAAACTTAAGTGTTTCCTTTCAGATAAGAGTAATTGCCACTTGACAAAGTGTTTCAGAAATGAAGTGTTGCCTCATTACCTATGGATTAGCATGGAATTCAGTATTGCTACAGCAATCTAGAGTGCTGGTCCCACCCCTCACAACTGTGGTAGAGAAGATCTGAACCTGCACATTGCTGCCTGGTGCCATAAGTTATGAGGCTCTGCATCATTCTTGGCTTTGTATTGGGAGAACTGGAATGTAGTCATGGACCAGGAAAATTTGTCACTATGATATAAGTACAAGAATGCCAGTCCCATACAAATCAGCAGCTGCAGGGAAAATATATGCCTCCACTGTCCATCTGGAACAGCAAGGGTGACCTTGGTATGACAGGATCAAGAGAGCTGCTGGAGTGCTGACCCACTTACTGCAACATAGGCCAAAATCCAACTATTAGAGCTGGTCTACTCAGCCATCTAATTTTTATATGAACTTCTGATGTATGTACAGGGAACTCTTCTGTAAAACCAATGCTGCAGAATATTATGATGAAGGTAAATTACAGAATATCTTAGAAGAGCTCTGGTGATAAAATAGTGACAATAGTGTAGCTGATGCCAGAGCTGTGGAACCACACTTATAACTCACTGCGATGAACATTAGCAAGTAAAGATATTTGGTGCAAATAAAACATTATGTGACACATCACAGATTTTTTTTTTAAAAAAATAATTCACATATTTATTTTGGGGAAAGATTTGAAGAACAGAAGATATATAAATTAGCAGATAGATCAGTGATAATTGTTGCATAAAGTTAAAGTCACAGAATAAATTAAATGTATTTAAAATGCTGATGCTTGTGAGACAGGCATGTAGGGCTATCATCAGTATTGATTTTCTTAAATACTTAAAGAAGAAAAGTAATACTGTGTTAGATATGACATGAATGCCATTCTCTCCAAATTGGGCTATTGTCCATGTCATATAGGAGAGTTATATACAGTTATATACAGAGACATGGGCGTGTTTTTGCTTGAAAAATTGTTTTTATACTATTTTCCATTTATCAGAGATCATTTTGTTGTTCCCATCAGAGATAAATCCATGAAAGGAAAGGTCTAGAATATAATTCAGAACTTCCGGACTTTCTGGAGTTATGGTTATTGCCCGATTCTTCAGTATGTTAAATTTTGTTTGGAGAAATAGAGCAGGATTGTGACTTAGAGTGTGCCAACTAGTGATTTTTAGGACATGTATAAGGAAAAGAGATGGTTGACTAGAATATCTACTTGTGAATTGTTTATGCAAAGCTCTCATAAGTTTATTCACCACTGGCCCATGTTTTCCTTTCTGCATTCACTTTTACTAGCTAAGTCCTTCCCTGCATCCACTAATACTTGACCTTCAAAAATGAGGCCGATTTGGACCATGCTATCTTAGTCAATCAACCATTCTCAAGAGAGGAAGTGAGGATTGAAAAGTAAAAGGCAAGTAGACAACAATATAACATTACCCCAGCCAGTTCTGAGGCTGAAGCAGGTGTATTTTTGATCATTCCATTTCTTCTAGGTGTTAGTTGTAGGATGCCATAGATACTCAACACAAAGTTCCTTAGCATCCAAATATTAAAATATTAAAATAAAAAAAAATGATTTAAAAAAATTGTGGTATATGGAGATACAATTCCCCTTTTTTATTTTATGAAGATATTATTTTACATTCCACAATAACCTTTCCTTATGAATTATAAGGAATTCCACTAATATGGGTAATATTTAATTGTCGACAAAATGTCTCAAATTCTTGTCTGCAATAGCAGTTCCATTATCAGTTTTAATCAAATTTGGAACACCAAGTACTGAGAAACAATGTTGGCAATGACTAATTTAATTTTTAGATGCTTCTCCTATTAAAGCAGTTACAACAATGAAGTCTGAGAAGGTATCAATAACCACATATAAATATTTTAATTTCCAAAACTCAGAAATATGAGTAACATCCATGTCTTCATCAGGGTTTCAATTCCTGCACAAACATTATGACCAAGAAGTAAGTTGGGGAGTAAAGAGTTTCTTCAGCTTTCATGTCTACACTGCTTTCCCTTGCCAAAGGAAGTTAAGACTGGAACTTTAGCAGGTCAGAAATCAGGAGCTGATGTAGAGGCCACAGAGGGATGTTACTTGCTGGCTCCCTTCTCCTCGCTTGCTCAGCTTGCTTTCTTATAGAAACCTAGACTACCAGCCCAGGGATGGTGCCACCCACAATGGGCCATCCACCCTTGATCTCCAACTGAGAGAATGCACCACAGGTATATCTCATGGAGGCACTTCCCCATCTGAAGCTCCTTTCTCTGTGATACCTCCAGTCTCTGTCAATTTGACACAAACAATAGCCAGAACAATCCATTCGCTGTAATTTCCTAGGTACAAGTTCTAAAGTATTAACACCATTATGGGGTAAAGCAAGACATCGAGAACATTGTGGACAATTTTTTTTCTTTTTTCCTTTTTCTATTTTCCTTCGAGACACGGTTTCTCTGTGTAGCCCCGGCTGTCCTGGAACTCACTCTGTAGACCAGGCTGGACCCGAACTTAGAAATCTGCCTGCTTCTGCCTCCCAAGTGCTGGGATTAAAGGCACGCACCACCAACGCCCGGCAAGGAAAATTCTTTACAACTTAACATTCACATCCTCTAAAAATACCAAATCATGCCTCAAGCTATTACTAGTTTAATGCTATAAAGAACAATATTGTTTGGCCAATAGTTCTTGTGTAAGGCTTACCATCTACCTGGTATACAAATCTTCAGTGGGATTGCCCTCACGAAGGGGTCCAGGCAATCCAGTATGAGCTCTTAAATGTACTATAAAGTAAGGATCAGTAGGTGTGTTTAAATTCAGTTGTTTATGCATAAATAATTGAAAAATTTGAGAATGAGGGTATCTAAAAGAGGAATGGATTTAAGCAATTGTAAACCATGAGCTATATATTAACTGTCAGTATATAAATTGAAACCTTGGTTTATCGACACTTCAAATATAGTGGCTTCAGCATGTACCTCAATTACTTGTGTTGTAGAAGGGGCAAACTCAAGAGAATAAACAAGTGATCCAACTACATGTGCTGCTTTCTCATTTAATAAGCCATCTTAAATGGCTTATTAAATATAATAAATGCATTTTCTATGGACAACATACAAAAATTTACAGGAAATACAAAAGTAGGCAGAGGCAAATTGTAACATCTAGCCTTTTGGATAATGATTATCAATTTTGCAGAGAAACTTTGCACATGCAATAGGCCAAATATCAGTAGTCTCCAATAAACAATTTAATTGCTGTGTGGACTAAGAAATACAAATTTCATCAGATTCTTTCCCAAAATGCTTTCATGAGTGTATCCTACAATTCTTTATTATCACAGCAAGAGCTTCATAATACAGTGCTGAAACTTTACTTGATGAAGAAACAAGATAAAACACCATTCATGTTCCCTTTTGCTAAAGGTCTACTGTGGATCTATGAGAAGTAGGAATAAATCAATTGTCATATTGCTTTAGTATATAATTGATGTTTGAAATATTGAAAAATATTGCTTTTGAATCTTTTTTGGAGTGTAATGGCTATTTCTGGCTGCAAATTCAATTTGACTATAAATTGAATGAACAATACAGAATTAGAAGGGTCACTTCTGATGCTAATCTTTAGGCTGAAGTTTCTGACCTGGATCTTAATGTGGAGTTCTTGATGCATAGTGGCTATGAATTCCAGAAGATTCATACAGGGAGATCTCTGACATCAAGGTCATCTGGGATTAATGGTGCAGTGGCACACACCTTTAATCTGAGCTACACCCTCTGCTGGAGACCTATGTAAAGATACTGGAAGAAGGAAGACTGACTCACTCTTCCTTGCTGGCTTGTCTGTTGTGACTGAACAACTGCTAGATCCTTGGACTTCCATCCATAGCTTCTACTGACCATTGTTGGGGAGTTGGACTACAGACTATAAATCATCAACAAATTACCAAACTCAATAGAGAACACCCATATATTCTGTGATTTTAGAGAACCCTGACTGATACACAGGGGGAAGGAGGGATTGTATTGGAAATTTGCAGAGGGGAAAATGGGAAGGAGGGAAAAATTTCTTATATTACATTTGAAATATAAGAAACTAAAATAACCAATAAAAAATTAGGAAAGTTTTCTGCATTACTTATTAAAATTTTACAAGAACTAAAAGAAACTTTTACTTTTTGTCTTTGCAAAGATTTACTTCTGCTATAAATAGAATACTCACAGACTCCAAATTTAGACCTTTGGCTTTTGAGAATGCTAATTCTGGCTGCAAAATGGTGATTAGATCTTTAAGAGCAAGATCAGTACAAATGGACAAATGAATTAGAAATATGGTAGATATGGTATCTCACATTTATTTTGCTACTTTGTTAGGAGAAATACTTTATGGATGAATTTAGCAGAAATAAACACAAGGAAAATTGTGGTACCTTGGATGAGTATTGAAATTCCATCATTTTGGACAGAAAATGAACATTGTCAAAGTGTTTATAGTTATTTGTGGGGGAAGGGGTAGACTTATAACAGATATCCTGAAAAAAGATACTTCAGTTTATGAAAGGTACTGATTATTTCTCCCTCATATACTAAGATAGACACCAATTTCTGGAGTCCCTACATTGTATACTGATGAACAAAATCAGAAAATATATGATATAAGTAAAAAAAAAAAAAAGAATTAACTAGCTCAAAGCCCTTGTGTGTCACTCAAAAAAATCAGAGCTGAATGTCAATCTAATGTTATTATTAGATTTTCCTGAATTTATTAATAGAGTTACTGACTCTCAATATTCAGAGAAAATTGTTTTAAATATCAAAGCCCCTGAACTTATTCTGACTCATAAATAACTTTTCTATTTATTCACTTACAACAAGAATTTGGAAATACAAATCATTCATGCTATATAACACATATCAGGTCCCATACTAGTCTGTTCTACCCTCTAGCACAAAGTAATGAAGGAAATGATCAGTTAGAAATAGGAAATGTAACAGAAGCCTCAGAATTACTTGAGAAACACCATGTTCACTGCAAAGGTTTGAAGAAAGTATTTTCTGTCACTCTGCAATAAGCCAAGGAAATGCTCATCTTATTCTTTGTATAACGAAATTCAATGGCCTATGGGAATGCAGGTACACTATATTTACCTAAAGTAATAATATTTATTAAATGACTGTTTTCATTCTGCAGAGTTTTGAAAATTAAAATTTGTACATCATACCATAGATATAAATTCAGGATTTCAAAGACAATCCTGAAAAGGGTGATTTTGTTATTCACATTTATTAGAAGTAATAGCTATTAGGGGGATATCTGTATAAATTGTGTCTAGCAATGCTTTCAGATATGTATCTAGTAAAAGGAAATATTTTTGCATATTACAATAAAAACATATTGCAGACATATAATGTGATTTGGACAAACAATTATAGGGGGGTCTAGTAATTCATTAAAAGATACACTTACTGGATAGAAAGACATTCTAAAGACCCTTAGAGATAAATACATAGTACATTTTAAATTTTAATATATAATGAATAATGAAATAGAACAACAGATGTGAAGAGAAGTTGAGTAGTAGAAATATGGCTGAATTATATATGCCTATTATTATAAAACAGTGTAGACCTCAAAATGGAAACAAGGATATGTGCCATATTAGTGAAGATGCTTTATATTTGTTCCCACAGGAAAAGAAAAGTCATAGAGAAGATCAAATTTGATAAAGGTTAGACTTGACCAGGAAAGATCTTCTGAATAAAGAGAAGTGATTGCTTATTAGACTGGTTGGTCATTTAGCCAAAAGTAGCTTTTAGCCAAAAGTAGCTTCTATAGATTAACAAATGCCTTTCATTTAATCAGGCATGAAAATTAAAGTAAAAACTAATAATATTCTCAAATGATAATTTACCAAAGGTACTCTTGCTTTATTTACATGAAAAAAGGTGGGATTTCTTAAGAACATGTTTTAATTCCATGTTTGAATGTTAGGTTTTAAATCATTACATAACCCATTTGAACTTTGACATCAGCTTTTGAATTTTCTTCAAAGTAATATACATATATATATATATATATATATATATATATATATATATATGTTTTTTGATATTAAAATACATGCAAGAGATTTAAAATATTTAAGTAGATTCGAAGGTTTATTACAGTTAAACATATTTTCTAAGTGTGGAGGAGTTGGATGATTTGGAACTAACATAAATTATTTTAAAAGGATAGTAGTAGTACATGCCATTAATGCCAACCACAAGACAAGATACAGATCTCTATAAGTTAAATGTTTTCTAAATGTTAGAGTTAGAGTGCACAAAGGCATGCCTTTAGTCACACTGCCCAGGAATTAAAATCAGATAGAACTCCTATTTGAAAGGTTTTCCTACTAGAGAAATTATGTACAATATTTATAGATTAAAACAAAACCTCCATACAAACTTACTATAAAGGAAGTTTATTTCCAATGTGGAAATTATTAAAGTGTAGCATTTACAACTATCAGTAATCTCATCACCATATATGCAGCCATGATGACTGTTGAATCAGTTGATACCCTAACTATTAAAATCATATTTATTGGTGAATTGGTAGCTGGAACTCTTTTTTTTAAATTTTTTTATTTGATGTATTCTTTATTTACATATCAAATGATTTCCCCTTTTCTGGGTCCCCACTCCCCGCAAGTCCCATAAGCCCTCTTCCCTCCCCCTGTTCCTCCATCTACTCCTTCCCACTTCCCTGTTCTGGTATTCCCCGATACTGTTGCATTGAGTCTTTCCAGAACCAGGGGCCACTCCTCTGTTCTTTTTGGACATCATTTAATATGTGGATTATTTCTTGGGTATTCCAAGTTTCTAGGTTAATATCCACTTATCAGTGAGTGCATAACATGATTGATTTTTTGAGACTGGGTTACCTCACGTAGTATGATGTTCTCCAGTTCCATCCATTTGTCTACAAATTTCATGAATTCATTGTTTCTGATGGCTGAATAGTACTCCATTGTGTAAATATACCACATTTTTGTATCCATTCTTCTGTTGAGGGACACCTGACTTGTTTCCAGCTTCTGGCAATTACAAATAAGGCTGCTATGAACATAGTGGAGCATGTGACCTTATTACATGCTGGAGAATCCTCTGGGTATATGCCCATGAGTCGTATAGCAGTGTCCTCTGGAAGCTCCAGTTTTCTGAGGAACCTCCAGATTGATTTCCAAAGTGGTTGCACCATCTTACAATCCCACCAGCAGTGGAGGAGTGTTCCTCTTTCTCCACATCCTTGCCAGAACCTGCTGTCTCCTGAGTTTTTGACCTTAGCCATTCTGACTGGTGAGAGGTGAATTCTCAGGGTTGTTTTGATTTGCATTTCCCTAATGATTAATGATGATGAACATTTCTTAAGGTGTTTCTAAGCACTCTGAAGTTCTTCATGTGAAAAATCTTTGTTTAGCTCGGTACCCCACTTTTTAATGGGGTTATTTGGTTCTCTAGGTTCTACCTACTTGAGTTCTCTGTATATATTAGATATTAGCCCTCTGTCAGATTTAGGGTTGGTGAAGACCCTTTCTCAATCTGTTGGTTGACGTTTTGTCCTTTTGACAGTGTCCTTTGCTTTACAGAAACTTTGTAGTTTTATGAGGTCCCATTTGTCAGTTCTTGATCTTAGAGCATAAACTATTGGTGTTCTATTCAGGAACTTGTCCCCTGTGTCTATGTCCTCAAGGGTCTTCCCTAGTTTCTTTTCTATTAGTTTCAGTATGTCAGGTTTTATGGGGAGGTCCTTGATCCATTTGCAGTTGAGTTTAGTACAAGGAGATAAAAATGGATCGATTCACATTCTTCTGCATGCTGACCTCCAATTGAACCAGCACCATTTGTTGAAAGACTATCATTTTCCACTGGATGCTTTCAGCTCCTTTGTTAAAGATTAAGTGACCATAGGTTTTTGGGTTCATTTCTGGGTCTCAATCCTATTCCATTGATCTGCTTGCCTGACCTTTTACCAATACCATGCAATTTTTATCAGTATTGCTCTGTAGTAAAGTTTGAGGTCCGTGATACTGAATCCCCCTGAAGTTCTTTTAGTGTTGAGAATAGTTTTAGCTACCCTGGGTTTTTTATTATTCCAGATGAATTTGAGAATTGCTCTTTCTAGCTCTATGAAGAACTGGGTTGGTATTTTGATGAGGATTACATTGAATCTGTAGATTGCCTTTGGCAATATGGCCATTTTAACTATATTAATCCTGCCAATCCATGAGCATAGAAGATTTTTCCATTTTCTGAGATCTTCTTAGATTTCCTTCTTCAGAGATCTGAAGTTCTTATCATATAGGTCTTTCACTTGTTTGGTTAGAGCCACCCCAAGATACTTTATGCTGTTTGTGGCTATTGTGAAGGGTGTCATTTCCCTAATTTCTTTCTCAGTCTGCTTATCCTTTGAGTATATAAAGGCTACTGATTTGCTTGAGTTGATTTTGTAGCCAGCCACTTTGCTGAAGTTGTTTATCAGCTGTAGGAGCTCTCAAATAGATTTTTTTTGGTCACTTAAGTATACTATCATATCATCTTCAAATAGTGATAGTTTGACTTCTTCCTTTCCAATTTGTATCCCTTTGACCTCCTTATGTTGTCTATTTGCTCTAGCTAGGAATTCAAGAACTATATTGAAAAGATATGGAGAGAGGGGGCAGCCTTGTCTAGTCCCTGATTTTAGTGGGATTGCTTCAAGTTTCTCTCCATTTAGTTTGATGTTGGCTTCCGGTTTGCTGTATATTGCTTTTACTATGTTTAGATATGGGCCTTGAATTCCTGTTCTTTCCAAGACTTTTAGCATGAAAGGATGCTGAATTTTATCAAATGCTTTTTCAGCATCTAATGAAATGATCATGTGTTTTTTTCTTTGAGTTTGTTTATGTAGTGGATAGCATTTATGGATCTCCTTATATTGAACCATCCCTGCATCCCTGGCATGAAGCCTACTTGATCCTGGTGGATGATCATTTTGATGTGTTCTTGGATTCGGTGGGCAAGAATTTTATTGAGTAATTTTGCATCGATATTCATAAGGGAAATTGGCCTGAAATTCTCTTTCTTAGTTGGATCTTTGTGTGGTTTTGGTATCAGCGTAATGGTGGAGTCATAGAAGGAGTTGGGTACTGTTCCTTCTGTTTCTCTTTGGTGGAATAGTTTGAAGAGTATTGGTGTTAAGTCTTCTTTGAAGGTCTGATAGAATTCTGCACTGAAACCATCAGGTCCTGTGCTTTTTCTTTTGTTGGAAGGCTATCTATGACCCCTTCTATTTCTTTGGGGGTTATGGGTCTGTTGAGATGATCTGTTTGATCGTGGTTTAATTTTGGTATTTGGTATCTGACTAAGAAATTGACCATTTCCTCCAGATTCTCCAGTTGTGTTGAGTACAGGCTTTTGTAGTAGGATCCGATGATATTTTGAATCTTCTCAGTTTCTGTTGTAATATCTCCCTTTTCATTTCTAATTTTGTTAATTTGGATACTTTCTCTGTGCCCTTTGGTTAGTCTGGCTAAGGGTTTATCTATCTTGCAGATTTTTTCAAAGAACCAGCTCCTGGTTTTGTTGATTCTTTGTATGGTTCTCAATGTGTGCTTTGAGCTTTAGTAAAGTTTCTTTTATGAATGAGGGCACCCTTGTATTTGGAGCATAGAAGTTCAGGATTGAGAGTTCTTCTTGTTGGATTTTTCCTTTGACCATCAAAAAGTGACCTTCCATGTCTCTTTTGATGACATTAGGTTGAAAGTCTATATGATATTAGAATGACAACTCCCGCTTGTTTCCTGAGATCATTTGCTTGTAGAATTGTCTTCCAGCCTTTTACTCTAAGGTAATTTTTGTCTTTGACACTGAGATGAGTTTCCTGTATGCAGCAAAATGCAGGGTCCTGTTTATGTAACCAGTCTGTTAGTCTATGTCTTTTTATTGGGAAATTGAGTCCATTGATGTTAAGAGATATTAAGGAGTAGTGGTTATTGCTTCCCATCATTTTTGATGTTAGTTTTATACTTGTTTGGTTATCTTCTTTTGGGTTTGATGAAAGAAGCTTAATATCCTGCTTTTTTCAGGGTATAGTTTCCCTCGTAATGGTGTTTTCCCCATATTATCCTCTGTAGGGCTGGGTTTGTGGAAAGATATTGTGTAAATTTGGTTTTCTCATGGAATATCTTGCTTTCTCCATCTATAGTGATTGAGAATTTCGCTGGGTATAGTAGTCTTAGCTGGCATTTGTGTTCTCTTAGAGTCTGCATGACCTCTGCCCAGTACCATCTAGCTTTCATGGTCTCTGGTGAGAAGTCTGGTGTAATTCAGATAGGTCTTCCTTTATGTTACTTGTTCTTTTTTTCTTAAGGCCCTAAGTATTCTCTTTCTTTAGTACATTTGGTGTTTTGATTATTGTGTGACAGGAGGTAGTTCTGTTCTGGTACAGTCTGTTTGGAGTTCTGTAGGCTTCTTGTATATTCATGGGTATCTCTCTCTTTAGGTTAGGGAAGTTTTCTTCCATAATTTTGTTGAAGGTATTTGCTGGCCCTTTAAGTTGTAAATCTTCACTCTCATCAATGCCTATAATCCTTAGATTTGGCTTTCTCATTGTGTCCTGGATTTCCTGGATGTTTTGGGTTACAAGCTTTTTGCATTTTGCATTTTCTTTGACTGGTGAGTCCATGGTTTCTATGGTATCTTCAGCATCTGAGATTCTTCTATGTCTTGTATTCTGTTGTTGATATTTGCATATATGGTCCCTGATTTCTTCCCAAGATTTTCTATCTCCCAAGTTGTCTCCCTTTGTACTTTCTTAGTTGTTGCTACTTCTGTTTTAAGATCCTGGAAGTTTTTGCTCAGTTCCTTCATTTGCGTGTTTGTGTTTTCCTCTAATTCTTTGAGAGATTTTTGTGTTTCTTCTCTCATGACTTCTGCCTGCTGATCAAAGTTCTCTTGTATTTTTTAAGTGATTTTTGCATTTCTTCCTTATTGGCTACAAACTTCTGACCCATATTGTCCTGAATTTCTTTAAGTGATTTTTGTGTTTCCCTTGTAAGGGCTTCTAGCTTTTGATCATTTTTCTCCTGAATGTCTTAGATGTGTTAGATGGTCTTATTGTCACTGGCTGGTGTCACAACCTATTGCAGACCTTTAGGGCTCTTTCTGTGACACTGGATGACTGGGTTTCCTCTGGCACAGATTACTGATATGCTGCCTTCCTCTTTTGTGCCTTTGGAGCCCTGCTCAATCTTGCCTCAAGAAATGTTATAGTTGGGTTGTCAAGGTTAACCAGGTGTTCTCAGAATGCTCTAGTGATGCTCTTCTGCTCTGGCAGGCAGCGAATATGGCCGCAGGGATTCTGTCCCTCTGCTGGTCTCCAGGCAGGACACAGGCCCCACGCCCGGCATACTTGCAGACAAACTTCCTATGTGCTCAGTTCTTGGGTGCAGTCAGAACCCTGGCGATTTACACCCCTAAAGATCTAAAGCTCGGGGTGATACAGTACCTAGTGAAGCACTTCTGCCCCGGCCGGAAGCCAATATGTAGCTGGAACTCTTAATAATGCCAACAGTAATGTACAATTTGCCATTGGCTTCTAAAACAAATTCTATTGGAGGATGAATATTATGTCTTTGAGAAAAAGAATATGGACCTTTTATGAGGCAAGGAGAACCTCAGTTATGGCCAAATATCCTAAGATCCTGAGTGTGCCCCTTACAATGTTCAAAAACAAGGCCCTTTGTAGGTTTAGCTGTGGAAATATAAGGTTTTTACATTAGAACTGGTACATCTCCGAATTCCATCTTGACTTTCATATTGTATCAAAATTTTCTGTGCCTTTAGATACTAATGAAATAGCTCAGTATATAATCCAATTGTATATACTGCTCATATCTCCCCCAAAAGAGCCATGTATAGTGTTGGTATTCTGTCTAAGCTCCACCCTACAACTACCTGGCAATAGCCAGGTATGCCCCGCCCCAGAGATCTGGCCCACTATAAGAGGGGCTACTTGCCCCTCCTCTCCCTTTTTTGCTCTCTCTCTGCTCTCCCACATACTCTCACATCTCTGCCCCTTGCGCTCTCTTCCCCACTCTCCACGTGGTCATGACTGGCCTCCACTCCACTTCTCTACTCTCTCTCCCTCTCTCTGCCTTTCTCTACCACTAACTCCCATCCCCTACTCTGAATAAACTCTATTCTATATCATGCCTGTGTGTGTGTGGTCCCTCAGGGGGAAGAAGTGTCCGGGCAAAGGCCTGCCTGGGCACCCCATTCCCCCACGTCTCCGTGCCACACTCCCTTAACCCCCCATCCTCTCTTTTTAAGCGCTCACATATAGAACTTTTAGTACCAATAGAATGGTCAAAATATATGTCTAATGCATCGTTTATTGCTGGTTCATTAATCACCAAATTCAAACAAAACAAACAAACAACCAAAGCCAAAACCAAAACCAAAACTAAAACTAAAACCAAACCAAACCAAAAAACTACTGAGTAAGAGCAGCTTTTGACCAGGTGTTAGAATTGTTAGTACTGAGAAAAAAATAAAAGCCGTGCAGCACTATCAGATATAAGACAAACTGGAAAACAAAAGGAAAGTCTTTTATCATCTCCAACTCATTGAAGGTGTATAGGAAATGGATGGTACACCAATATGAACATCAAGGTGGAAATGCACTAACTGGCACATAAATCCCAAAGATATCATGGGAAGCATGGATGGAAATGGCAAAATATAGAAAAACTTGCCAAAGACATAAACTTACATGTAGCAAGCTTATCATTTATAGGCAATACAGACAAAACATCAGAAAGTAAAGAAATACTTGACAAATTGGCATTATTTTTAATTAAGACAATAATATTAATATTTGCTTGTGAAATTTTCAAAAGAAATCAGCAAGAATCATAAACTACTCATTTGACAGACTGGAAGGTTTACTTCAACAGTGAAAAATTGAACAGGCAAGGAAAAAAAATTAAACTGGTAAAAATGTATGAGAAAAATTATTATAAGGAATCCATAGCCAGGCAGTGAGTGGCTCACAACATTTATTCTAAACATGTCATTCACATAACTTTAATTCAAATATTCTGGAGCAGAAGCAGACACATAAGAATGACAAGATTGAGCACACAGGAGATGGGATGTTCCTCAGCCCTCTCTGAAGGGCAGATTTGGTCTCCAGAGAGTGTTCTGACTCTGGGCCTTGGAGGTCAGATGGCCATTTTCAATCCAGTGACTACCAAACACTGGTCTGTCCAGGAGCACAAAGGTCACAGGAAGGACAGAGCAGCTGGAACAGGGCCCTTCTGAATGCCATCTGCACAGGACAACTGGGGCAATTCAACAGTCCTCTGTGCCAAGGGAATGCTGAGAAAAGTTTACAGGCCCAGAGCAGGGACAAGCTCCACGTAGAGACAACAATTACAACTAACACCAGAGAAAACTAAATGTGAAAGGCAAGAACAAGAACATTACCATCAGAAACCAAGGCTACGTGGCATCATCAGAGCCAAATTCTCCCAAAACATCAAGCCCTTTTTACCCCAACACAATGGAAAAGGAAGATTTGGATTTAAAATTACATCTCAGGAGTCTGACAAAAGACTTCAGGAAGGAAATAAATAAATCTATTAAAGAAATACAGGAGGACACAGGTAAACAGCTAGAAGCCCATAAAGAGAAAACACAAAAATCCTTAAAGAAATACAGGAAAACCAACTGAACAGGTAAAGGAATTGAACAAAACCATAAAGGATGTAAAGATTGAAATAGAAGAAATAAAGATATCACAAGGTGAAACAACTCTGAAAAAAGAAAAGCACGGAAAGAAATCAGAAGTCATAGATGAAATCATCAACAACAAAATAAAAAAGATAGAATAGAAAATTTCAGGAGCAGAAGATAACATAGAAAAACATTGACACAACTGTCAAAGAAAATGCAAAATGGAAAAACTCCTAACCCAAAAATATCCAGGAAATCCAGGACACATTGAGAAGACCAAATTTAAAGATAAAATGTATATAAACGTGTAAATATTTGCAACTAAAAGACCAACAAATATTTTCAACAAAATTATAAAAGAAAACTTAAACAAAGACATGCCCATGAACATAGAGGAAGCCTAAAGAACTCCAAATAGACTGGACCAGAAAAGAAATTCCTACCATTAGATAATAATCAAAACAGCAAATGCACAAAACAAAGAAAGAATATTAAAAGCTATAACGGGAAAAGGTCACATAACATATAAAAGAACACCTATCATTATTATACCAGACTTCTTGTCAGAGACTTTGAAAGCCAAAAGTTCCTGGGCACATGTCATACAGATCCTACTAGAATGAAATGCCAACCCAGGCTACTACACAAAGAGAACATCAATTAACATCGACAGAGAAATCAAGGTATTACATGATAAAATAAATTTACACAATATCTTTCCACAAATCCAGTCTTTCAAAGGATAATGAATGGAAAACTCCAACATAAGGAGGGAAACTGCACCCTAGAAAAATCAAGAAAATAATCTTCTTTTAGCAAACCAAAAAGAAGACAGCCAAGTAAACATAATTCTGCACCTAATAACAAAAATAGCAGGAAGCATCAATCACTTTTCCTTAATATCAATAGATTTAATTCCCCAACAAAAAGACATAGAATAACAGAATGGATAGATAAACAGGACACAAGATTTTGCTGTATACAGGAAACTAACCTAAGTGACCAAGACAGAAACTACCTCAGATTAAAATGCTGTAAAGCAATTCTCCACTCAAATGTTCCCAAGAAACAATCTGGAGAACCCATTCAAATATCAAATACAATTGAATTTAAAGCTAAAGTTATCAAAAAAGATAAGAAATGACACTTCATCCTCATCAAAGAAAAGTTCTACCAAGAAGAACACTCAATACTGAACATCTATTCTCCAAATGCATGGGCATGCACATTCATAAAAGAAAATTTTCTAAAGCTCAAAACACACATTGCATCTCACACAATAATAGCAAGAGACTTCAAAATCCCATTTTTTTCTTTTTTATTCGATATACGTTTTATTTACATTTCAAATAATTTTCCCTTTTCTAGACCCCCACTCTCCGACAGTCCAATCAGCCCCCTTCCCTCCCCCTGTTTTCCCACCCAACCCTTCCCACTTCCCTGTTCTGGTTTTGCCCTATACTGCTTCACTGAGTCTTTCCAGAACAAGGGGCCACTCCTCCATTCTTCTTGTACCTCATTTGATGCGTGGATTATGTTTTTGCTATTCCAGTTTTCTAGGTTATTAGTGAGTGCATACCATGATTCAACTTTTGAGTCTGGGTTACATCACTTAGTATGATGTTCTATAGCTCCATCCATTTGCCTAAGAATTTCATGAATTCATTGTTTCTAATGGCTGAAGAGTACTTCATTGTGTATATATACCACATTTTTTTGCATCCACTTTTCTGTTGAGGAATACCTGGGTTCTTTCCAGTTTCTGGCAATTATAAATAGGGCTGCTATGAACATAGTGGAACATGTATCCTTATTACATGCTGGGGAATCTTCAGGGTATATGCCCACGAGTGGTATAGCAGGATCTTCTGGGAGTGAGGTGCCCAGTTTTCGGAGGAACTGCCAGACTGATTTCCAGAGTGGTAGTACCAATTTGCAACCCCACCAGCAGTGGAGGAGTGTTCCTCTTTCTCCACATCCTCACCAACATCTGCTGTATCCTGAATTTTTAATCTTAGCCATTCTGACTGGTGTAATCTCAGGATTGTTTTGATTTCCATTTCCCTAATGAATAATGAAGTTGAGTATTTTTTAAGATGCTTCTCCACCATCTGAAGTTCTTCAGGTGAAAATTCTTTGTTTAACTCTGTACTTCATTTTTTAATAGGGTTATTTGGTTTTCTGGAGTCTAACTTTTTGAGTTCTTTATATATATTGGATATTATCCCTCTATCTGATGTAGGGTTGGTGAAGATCTTTTCCCAATTTGTTGGTTGCCGATTTGCCCTTTTAATGATGTCATTTGCCTTACAGAAACTTTGTAATTTTATGAGGTCCCATTTGTCAATTCTTGATCTTAGTGCATAAGCTATTGGTGTTCTGTTCAGGAACTTTCCCCCTGTACCGATGTCCTCAAGGGTCTTCCCCAGTTTCTTTTCTATTAACTTCAGAGTGTCTGGCTTTATGTGGAGGTCCTTGATCCATTTGGATCAACATCCCATTTTATCAATGGACAGTTCATAGAAACAGAATCTAAAGTGAGACAGTGAAACTAACAGGAGCTATGAACCAAATGGAGTGAACAGATATTCAAAGAGCATTTTACCTTAAAACTAAAGAACCTGTTTTCTCAGCACCTCATGGTACCCATTCCAAAATTGATCATATAATGAGTAAAAATAAAAGGCCCCAACAGATATAGGAAGATTGAAATAACCCCATGCATGCTATCAGATCACCACAGTCCAAGGCGGGTCTTCAATAAATAAGAAACAATAGAAAGTCCACATACACATGGAATCTGAACAATACTCTACTCAATGATAGCTTGGTCAATACTGAAATAAAGACATTAAAGACTTTTGAATTTAGAGAAAATGAGGGCACAACATACCAAACGTATGTGACACAATGAAAGCAATCCTAAGAGGAAAACAAATAGAACTGAGTGCCTCCAAAAAGAAAATGGAAAGACCTTACAGTAGCAGTATGAGAGCACATCTGAGGGCTCTAGAAGAAAA
This sequence comes from Apodemus sylvaticus, assembly GCF_947179515.1. Classification (NCBI taxonomy): domain Eukaryota; kingdom Metazoa; phylum Chordata; class Mammalia; order Rodentia; family Muridae; genus Apodemus; species Apodemus sylvaticus. Next base: position 75,025,194 of record NC_067475.1, read on the forward strand.
AGAACAAAAAGAAGCAAATATGCCAAAGAGGAGGAAATAATAGAAACAGTCATTAATACTCTCCCAAACAAACAAACAAACAAACAAAAGGCCCAGATGGGCTTAATGCACAGCTATATCATACTTCAAAGAAGACCTAATATGAATACTCTTCAAACTATTTGAAAAATAGAAACAAAAGGAATACTAACTAATTCATTCTACAAAGCCAACAATTACTCTGAGACCAAAAACATACAAAGACCCAACAAAGAAAGAGAACTTCAGACATATTTCCCTTATGAATATCCATGCAAAATGATCAATAGAATTATTGCCAACTCAATCCAAGAGTACATCAAAACGATAATTCACCATGATCAAGATGGCTTCACCTCAGGGATGTAGAGAAGGTTCCATATATGGAAACCAATCAATGTAATCCGCTACAAAAATGACCTCAAAGAAAAAAAAAACATGATCTTTTCCTTACAAGTAGAGAAAGCATTAGACAAACTCCAACACACCTTCGTGATTAAGGTCTTGAAAAGATCAAGATTTCAAGGCCCATACCTAAACATGGTGAAAGCAATATACAAACCAGAAGCCAACATTAAACTTAATGGAGATAAACCTGAAGAAATCCCACCAAAATCAGGGACTGGACAAAAGTGTCCACTCTCTCCCTACCTGTTTAATATAGTATTCAATATCCTTGCTAGAACAATTAGACAACAAAAGGGGGTAAAAGAGATAAAAAATTGAAAGCAATAATTCAAAATATCACTTTTTACAGATGATATAATATACTTCAGTGACCCTCAAAATTCCACCATAGCACTCTTAAACGTGATAAACAACTTACATTAAACATGTAATAAGGACACATGCCCCACTACGTTCATATCAGCCTTATTTATAATAGCTAGAAGCTGGAAAGGGCCCAGATGTCCCTCAACAGAGGAGTGGATAAAAAAAAAAGGTGATACACTTACACAATAGAGTACTACTCAGTTTTAAAAACAATGAATTCATGAAATACTTAGGCAAATGGATGGAACTAGAAAATATCATCCTGAGTGGGGTAACACAATCACAAAAGAATACACATGGTACACACTCACTGATAAGTGGATATTAGCCCAAAAGCTTGGAATATCCAAGATACAATTCACAGACCGCAAGAAGTTCAAGAAGAAGGAAGACTGAAGTATGGATATTTTGGTCCTTCTTAAAGGGGGGGGTCAAAATACCCATGGGAGGAGACCCAGAGACAAAATGTGTGGCAGAGACTGAGAGAAAGGCCATTTAGAGTCTGTTCCACCTGGGGATCTATTTCATATACAGTTGCCAAATCCAAACCCTATTGTGGATACCAGGAAGTGCTAGCTGACAGGCGCCTGATACAGCTGTCTCCTGATAGACTCTACCTGTGCCGTGCAAATAAAGAAGTTGATACTCACAGTCAACCAATCAACTGAACACAGGAACCTCAAGGGAGGATATAGAGAGATGACCCAAGGCACTGAATGGGTTTGCAGCCCCATAGGAAGAACTGCGATATGAAGCAAACAATACCCCCAGAGCTCCAGGTACTAAACCACCAACCAAAGAGTACACATGGAGGGACCGATGGCTCCAGCTGCATATGTAACAGAGTATGGCTTTGTCAGAAATCAGTGAGAAGTGAGGCTCTTGATCCTGCGAAGGGTCAGTGCCCCAGTTTTGGGGAATGCCAGCACAATATTGGGAATGGGTTAGTTGGTGAACAGGGAGTTGGAGAAAGTGATAGATGTTTTACAGAGGGGAAACATGGAGCGTGACTAACATTTGAAATGTACATAAAGTAAATATCTAATAAAATATAAAAATGAAAGAAAGAAAGGAAGGAAGGAAGGAAGGAAGGAAGGAAGGAAGGGAGGGAGGGAGGAAGAAAAAAGGTAGGAGGGAAGGAAAGAAGGAAAAAAGGAAGGAAGGAAGAAAGAATTACAGGAATTTACATTTAAAAGCCCCTTACAAAAGGCAGAATGAAAATTTCAAAAGAATATTTTAAAGTACTAATGAAAAGTAGTATTTATTTATTGCCAAAATAGAACCACCTCAGTGTTTGGTTTGAGGCAAGGTTTTAGAATTTTATTTACTGATAAATAAAAGCAAACAAATAAGGAATTTGGACAGCAGTGGACAAGTGAAATACCTGAGTTAAAAAGGAGGGCTATAAAGAGAAAATTTCCTGACGAAAAAAATTAAATGGTATATCCCACATCTTATTTGTCTCACTGTCCTGTGCAGTCATAATTGGAAAAGGAGCTTTATGTGGTCCCAATTCACTTAAAAAGTAAAACAGGCTTTAAGGTATACAGTAACATGGTTCTCTCCTCTAAAAACCCAAATATGCTTTTTAAAGAAAAATATGCCTGTCACTGTTCAAATACCATGGAGTTTTTTACACTATCTCTCTGTAGTATTGCTTGAGGTCTGGGATACTGATTCCACCAGAATTTCTTTTGTTGTTGAGAATAGTTTCAGCTATCGTGTTTTTTGTTATTCCAGATGAATTTGAGAATTGCTCTTTCTAACTATTTGAAGAACTGAGTTGCGATTTTGATGGGTATTGCATTGAATCTGTATATTGCTTTTGGTAAGATGGCCATTTTAACTATACCAATCCAGACAATCTATGAGCAAGGAAGATTTCTTCCATTGTCTGAGGTCTTCTTACATTTCCTTCTTCAAGGACTTGAAGCTCTTGTCTTACAGATCTTTCACTTGTTTGGTCAGAGTCACACCAAGGGACTTTATATTGATTGTGGCTATTTTGAAGGGTGTAATGTCCCTAATTTCTTTCTCAACCTTTGCTTATCCTTTTAATATAGGAAGGCTACTCATTTGCTTGATTTGATTTTATAAAGTGCCACTTTGCTGAAGTTGTTTATCAGCTATAGGAATTCTTTGGTGAATTTTTTTGGGTCACTTAAATATACTATCTGCAAATAGTGATAATTTGACTTCTTTTCCAGTTTGTATCCCTTTGACCTCATTATGTTGTCTAATTGCCCTAGCTAGTACCTCTAGTACAATACTGAAAAGATATGGAGAGAGGGGGCATCCTTATCTAGTCCCTGATTTTAGAGGGATTGCTTCAAGTTTCTCTTCATTTAGTTTGATGTTGGCTACCAGAAATGTACCCACACACCTATGGCCACTTGATCTTTGAAAAAGGAGCTGAAATCACCCAGTTGAAAAAACATAGCCTTGTCAACAAATGGTGCTGCTTCAACTGGAGGTCAACATGCAGAAGAATGCGAATTGATCCATCCTTATCTTCTTGTACTAAGCTCAACTCCAAGTGGATCAAGGACCTCCACATAAAACCAGACACACTGAAACTAATAGAAAAGAAACTGGTAAAGACCCTTGAGGACATGGGCACAGGGGAAATGTTCCTGGACAGAACACCAATAGCTTATGCTCTACAATCAAGAATTGACAAATGGGACCTCATAAAATTACAAAATTTCTGTAAGGCAAAAGACACCATCAAAAGAAATATTGGCAACCAACAAATTGGGAAAATATCTTCACCAAAACTACATCTGACAGAGGGTTAATATCTAATATAGACAAAGAACTCAAGAAGTTAGACCCCAGAAAACCAAATAACCCTATTGAAAATGGGGTACAGAGGTAAACAAATAATTTTCACCTGAAGAATTTCGGATGGCTGAAAAGCATCTTAAAAAATGTTCAACATCATTAGTCATTAGGGAAATGCAAATCAAAACAACCCTGAGATTTCCCCTCACACCAGTCAGAATGTTTAAGATCAAAAACTCAGGAGAAAACAGGTGCTGGAGAGCATGTGGAGAAAGAGAAACACTCCTCCACTGCTAGTGGGGCTGCACATTGGTACAATCACTCTGGAAATCAGTCTGGCAGTTCATCAAAAAACTGGGCACATCATTTCCGGGAGGAACCTGCTATACCACTCCTGAGCATTTCCAGATGATTCCCCAGCATGTAAGAAGGATACATGCTCCACTACGTTCATAGAAGCTCTATTTATAAAAGTCAGAAACTGGAAAGAACCCAGGTGTCCCTCAGTGAAGGAATGGATGCAAAAAATGTGGTATATATATGCAATAGAGTACTATTCAGCCATTAGAAACAATGAATTCATGAAATTCTTAGACAAATGGATGGAACTGGAGAATATTATACTAAGTGAGGTAACCCAGTCTCAAAAGATCAATCATGGTATGCACTCACTGATAAGCGGATATTAGCCCAGAAACCTGGAATACCCAAGACATAATCCACATGTCAAATGATGTCCAAGAAGAACTGAGGAGTGGCCCCTGTTTCTAGAAAGACTCAGTGCAGCAGTATAGGGCAATACCAGAACAGGGAAGTGGGAAGGGGTGGGTGGGGTACAGGGGAAGGGAAGAGGGCTTATGGGACTTTCGGGGAGTGGGGAATCAGGAAAGCAGAAATCATTTGAAATGTATTAAATATATCGAATGAAAAAAAAGAGAGAACTGCATTTAGTAATACAGAGGAAAAATGGTGTCATTTCCAGCAAAAAGGATAGGAATAAAGATGATCGCTTAAAAAAATAAAAAGAATATGCAATCCCTGTCTCATATAAGAAGAGACACCTTGTATAGGACAGAGGACAACAACAAAAAAATAATAAGAGACTTTTTTATTGTGTTCTTTCAAGGGCCTTTAGTTATCTGTATAGTTTTGTTCACTATAAGTTCTTGTTGTAGTAAGTATTTTGGAAAAGAGTGAAATTCAGTTGTACTGGACAGACTTCTGATGGGTATACTTGGGGTGAGTTGTTCCTGACCTACCTGTGTGTATGGTTTAGGATCCTCAGGTCCAATTAAGGTGGGCTGAGTGGTGGATGGAGAACAGACTTCTCCCCTGAGATAGTAGACTGCTCAGGAAAGCATGGCTTGACACATAAGACTCAGAAAATAAAGAAGATGGGGAAAGAAAGGGAAGCTTACTTGTTTGTTTCAGGAGTCTCATGGAGGTGAAGTTTAAGTGATGGGGAAATGAATGTTTCCCTAGTTTAACAAGCTGCTCAGAGCAGTTTGGATTGGGCCAGATGGGTCAGCCACCAGGAAAGATGAATGAAGAAATGCAACCCAACTAGCATGATTCAGAAAACTCAATATGATTGTATTGGGGAGATGTAGCTGGAGTGAGGAAGTCCTACTGGGATACCAGGATCAGAGAGCAATGAATATGGGTTGTTGTAGGGAAGCTTACCCGTATGGTTCAGGATTCTGACTGAGGTGGATGAGAGGTGACAGGACAACAGAGGTACCTCTGGTATTGAAGGCTACTCAGGGCAGTATGGCTTGATTCAGAGATGAGGGAAGATATATACGAGGGAGCTGGAAGGCCCTTGGGAGGCAAACCCAGGGTTCATAATCTTGTTGGGAAGGACAGGAGAGATGGATTGGTGACCACGAAAAATGGAAATCCAAAACAGACTGGGATGAATAGGTAAGGGCTCAATTCTAGGACCTAGGATAATTGATGCATCCAAGACTCATTTGAGGTAGCCTTAGCTGTGACTCACTTCACTGGGGAAATGCACCCTGAAGAGGTCATCTCCTGTAAGAATCCCAGTGGAATGATAGAGACTCAAACACATCCTCCAAACTTTCAACGGTAAGTATATCCTGGTTACAAGAAATGCAGGAATAGATATATAGCAAAAAGTTGAGGAATGGAAAACTAATAACCAGCCAAACTTGAGAAGCATCTCATGGGCAAACACCAAATCCCTAATGTTAATAATGATACTCTGTTATGCTTGCACACAGAAGCATGTTTTCTTCTGAGAGGCTCTATCAAGTACCTGACTCAAACAGATACAGGCACTCATATACAAACAGTCGATAGAGCTTAGGATCTCTTATGGAAAAATAGCAGGAAGCATTGTGGAGTACAAAGGGGATAGGAACTCCACAGGAAGACTGAGTCAACTAACTTGGATACTTTGGGCTCTCAGAGGCAGGACCACCAACCAATCACATACACATACTGGGCTTCATTATTCATATTTATCTGATGTGCAGCTTGGCCTTCAAGCAGTTTTGAAATAACTGGAATGGGGGCTATCCCAAAAGAATATTCCTGGATTTGGAAAGTGTCTATTCCCTGGGATGCCTTCTCTGGCCTCATTGGGTGAGGAAGTGGGAAAGAGGACCCTCACCTACTCACAGAAGAGAAGTGTATAGATGATGGAGGAAGAACGGTAAAAGTGTGGCAGAACAGGAGCAGTAAGTGGGATACAAAGTGAAAAAAATCTAAAATTAAATGGAAAAAATGTGGGACTATTCTATTGCCACTACTCTCAAACACTTGTTTTTTATTTGACACTCTGAAACTTTTCAAAAAATAGAACCATGACCCTCAAATCTATAAGATTGTCATATATATATATATTTTTTTTTCTGTCCTGATACTAGTAGTCATATTGAGTACTGAACAATTTTGGAAGTGAGCTGAATACAGCTTCCTGCATGTGTCTTCAGGTTTGAGTCTTAAGAATGTAACTGGGAACAAAATTTGTGTGCCTATGGTGGACATAATATATTGTGGTCCTTAAACCATTCTGAGATCTGATGGATATGGTATATTAAATATTTAAGTTGTCTACCATACCTGACAAGAAACTTTGAGGTCTCTGAGAAAATGATTGGTCTCTGAAAAGATGAACACACCTGGATTGTGGTAATGCTAACCATGGGGAAAACCTGATACAAGCCTCTGCAAAAAGAGTGGACACCATTGTGATGGCTACTGTAGTCAACTTACATCGGATTGCCACAAATTAGACAAACACTATTCAAAAATCAGCTTTGGACTACAAAGTGCTCATATATTCAAATTTTTGTGTCCATATGAGACCAGCACAAATATTTTGCAAAAATGTGAAGTGAAAAAAAACTTAAGCCTAAAATTTCCAAATCAAACTAAGCTGGAGATTATGTAAAGCTTGGAAGGAATAGCTACATTATCATAAATAGTGAATATTTTAGAGTTATTTTTATATGCAATAATGGAAAACATTTTTGAGAATATGTAATTATTGAAAAACCCTGTTTCTAGATGTGGTATGGCTCAGCCTGAGGATACTTTGTTTAGTGTATAAAAAAAAAAAAAAAGAAGTACAGTAAATCATAGGCAAAGAGGTGGAAGGAGCAACTAATTGACAGGGATTGAACCTATTAAAACATCTATAGACAGTGATAGAAAGTCAGGAGGAAGTGTGGAGACACAGAGGAATCAGAAGGGAAGGTCATTACGTTTGAAGGGGTTTTGAGATGGCATGGAAAAGGAAAAGTTCTTTCCATTTAAGACATTTGCTGAGGAAAAAGTACAGCTGCATGCCTTTTCTACTTTTCTGAGTTACCAGGCATTCACCTCAACATCACTCTCCCTTGTATTTCCTGGTAATTTTACAGATTTGAATTTACGTTCCAAACAAAACTGAAGCAAAAATAGGTTAATAATCCACAAATCAACATATACTGAATCTAATAAAAGGACAAATGAAGGATAGCATTGACATAATTGGCACAGAAGATTTTCTGAACAGAACACTGACAGGAAAGGCACCAAGAAGAGCAACAATTAAAAAGAGAAGCCTAAACTGAAAAGCTTCTGTAGGAAAAAGTACACTGTCATTACGACAGAATTGCAGCCTACAGAACAGGAAAATATTTTTAACATCAGCATGCCTGATAAAAGGAGGAAACTCCAAAATATAGAGAGAATTTAAGAACTGATATATCAAGAAACGAAATAATCTGATTAAAGAATGGGGTACGAATCTAAACAGAGACTTTTTTTTTCTTAAAGAGGTTTTAATTTGTAAACACAAAGTATTGTTACAGAACATCTAGAAAGAAAAATAGCATATTTGTGATCTTAATATCCCAACAATGCATGCCAACAATTCAGTTTGCCTAATAGGTACCCAGAAAGCCATATTGAATAAAAAATATATGTATTTGTTCTGAAAGCTTAATGAGTGATATGATACATACTTATCCTCTGAGGATATGTTTAAGTTTTGGAAATAACTAGTAGTCCTTTTTAATTCAGTTGTTTAGGGGCTTCTCAATTTGACCACACCACTGTTTCTGATCATAAATAAAAATGATGATGAGACCCTGGGAATAAGTGGGCTGGGAGTGAGTGGTTTAGGATCCAGTATCCATTCTGATGTTATCATGCTTTGTAAACTTGGGAAATCTTACTCCATCCACACATCCTTTCATCGATCATGGCAAGCAATAACAGTGTGGTCTTCTTATTCCTTAGTTTATGATCCAGTGAGAGAAGAGATTTGATCCTTCTGTGGGGGATGGGAGGGTGGAAGCAAAGCAGCATCAATACTATTTCTCTAAAAGCTGAAGGACTTCGTTTCCTTATTTGTAAACCAAGAGCCAAGGGTTGTGTGGTTTTTGAAATCCTGCACAGTTCTGACACAGTATGATCGAATTTTATTTTACATTGTTTAATTAGATTGCTTGATACTTATTTTATGCATATGAGTGCTTCTCTGTATGTATACATGTTTACCACATGCATGTTTCGTAACTCAGAAGAGTATCAGTAGCCACCACATGGGCTTTTCAGAATCTAACCTGCGTGATCTATAAAAGCAGCAGTTGCTCTTATTGATGAGCCATATCTGCAGCCTCTATTTTTATTTTTGGAGATATCTCATGCTGCTCAGGCCGGCTCAAAACGGTCTACTGAGTTTACTTCCTGATCTTCTTGCCTCTCTTTTCCAAATGCTGAGATTACAAGTAAGTAGCACAGTGCTTTGCTTGTTACTAGTTTAAATCAGAGATTCAGTTTTAAAATAAACTAGTTTCCCCTTCCCTGTAGAACCTATATAGATATATATAGATATATATATATATAGATGAGCGAGTCAGCATGCTGTGTGCCCCTTGCATCTCTTTCTCCCTCCCCCCTCTCTCTCACCCTCTGTATCTCTCTATCTCTATTTTGCTATCTCTATCGATCTATCAATCTGTGTGAGCTTAAGAGATTGCTCAGTGGGTAAGAAATGTCTAAGTTGTGGGTAGGCTCAGACCAATGTTTGGTAAAAGTTTCATGACAAATATGGTACAGTACTGAAAAATAAAGTTTTTAGACAGTCAAATGGATGCATGGATGGATAGATTGATACACAGAAGGAGAAATGAAGGAGAGAACGTAAGAAAGAAAGAAGGAAAGAAGAAAAACATATTTTTATATTTTTATAATATATTCCATATATATATATGAAAATTATTGGGCTTGAGATTGCATGCTGTTAATCCCAGCACTCTAAAGGAAGCACATCTCTATGAATTCAAGGCTAGCCTTGAAAACATAGCCAATTCCAGCCTAACCAAGGTTACCTGAGACCCTGTCACAAGTAACAAAGCAACAACCAAAAAGGTGAAACTTTAATCTGAGCATATGGCTTGGTTTAAAGTACCAGCCTGGTGCCTCGAAGATCCGGGGTCTGAATCACATCATCGCAAAAAAAAAAAAAAAAAAAACAAAAAACAAAAAAAAAAAAAAAAAACAAAACAAAAAAAAAACTGATTTTTAAGACACACACTTGGAAATTGGGTCACCAAAAAATAGATGATATGCCCAAACTCTCATGGTTTCACCAAGTAAGAGTGAAACCAATGATGAAGCCAGGTTACTCCAAAATAAATCTCTCACCCAATAAGTTTGTCAAAAATAAATAAATAAATAAATAAATAAATAAATAAACAAATAAATAAATAAATATCAAAATCAACAAACCCTAGGCATTCCCCAGCTCAGTCAAACTGGCAGGATTGGCCAGCATGGCACTCAATGCTGTTAGATTGTTCAACAGCTCCTTGTTAGATAAATAATATTTAAGGCCCATACCTTTAATCCCAGCACTTGGGAGGCAGAGGCAAGTGGATTTCTGAGTTCAAGACCAGCCTGATCTATGTGAGTTCCAGGACAGCCAGGGCTACACAGAGAAATGCTGTTTCAAAAAAAAGCAATAATAAATAAATAAATAAATAAATAAATAAATAAATAAATAAATAAATAAATAAATAGTTTGGTAGGTTGTTTGAAGGAAGGGGAAGAAGCAAATGAGGGAAGAAGAAATGGAGTGAAGGAGAGATTGAAGGAGGGAGGATGGAAGAAGGAAAGAGGGTAGGGCAAAGGAGGGAGGAAGAGAAGGAAGGAGGGAGGGAGAGAAAGGAGGAGGGAGGGAGTAGAGGAAAAAAAACAATAATAGGCCCAATTCAATATAAAGAGACTGAGGGCTCCAGTTGAGCATGCTGACACAGGTATGTAATCCTAACACTTGGGAAGTAGAGACAGGAGAACCAAGATTTCGAGGCGAGCCTTGATGTTATAAGAAATTTAAGCCCCACTCCCCTCCTCAGTACCAGGAGATCCTGTCTCAAAAACTAACAGAGACTTTTTAATAGATGAAACTGGAGTGGCTGAAATTTAAAAAAAAATCATTAACACTTTTATTCATCAGGAATATGCAAATGAAAACTATCTTGAAATTTCATATTACACCTCGCAGAATGGCTGAGATCAACAGAATGAGGCACAAATTGTTTCAGAAGGAGAACATCTCATCAGCCCTGAGTTTATTTTCTGCCATCTACTCTTCTAGGGTATATGTGCATGGATTTTCTAGAGCTTTCAGGAGTGCTGTTAAGCTATTATGGTATGCTCTCTCCAGTTTCTTTTCAGAGGGACTCAGAGGTATGAGTTTTCCTCTTAGCACTGCTTTCATTGTGTCCCATAAATTTGGGTATGCTGTGCCTTCATTTTCCTTAAATTCTAAAAAGACTTTAATTTCCTTCTTTATTTCTTCCTTGACAAATTTATCGTCGAACAGTGTTGTTAAGCTTCCATATGTATGTGTGTTTTCTGTTGTTTTGTTTCTATTGAAGACCCGTTAGTCCATGGTGATGATAGAATGCATGGGATTATTTCATTCTTCTTGTATCTGTTGAGGCTTATACTGAGACTAATTATATGGCCAATTTTGGAGAAGGTACAATGAGGTCCTGAGAAGTATGTATATTCTTTTTTTTTGTAGGATAAAATGTTATACATATATTTGTTAAATCCATTTGGTCCATGATTTCTGTTGGTTTTACTATGTCACCTTTCAATTTCCATTTCCATGATCTGTCCATTGCTAAGAGTGGGGTATTGAATTCTCCCACTATTATTGTGTGAGATGCAATGTGTGAATTTAGCTTTACTAAAGCTTCATTTATGAATGTGAATACCCATGCATATGAAGCATAGATGTTCAGAATTGAGAGTTCATATTAGCAGATTTTTCCTTTGATGAGTATGAAAAAAAGAGATAAGGATGACCTTCCTTATCTTTTTGAATAACTGTTGGTAGAAAGACAATTTTATTTGATATTAGAATGTCTAATTCAGCTATTCTCTTGTGACCATCCACTTGAAATTTTTTCTGGCTTTTTACTCTGATATAGTGTATGTCTTCATCACTGAGGTGCATTTCAAGTATACAGAAAATTGCTGGGTCCTGTTTACATATCCAGTCTGTTAGACTCTGTCTTTTTATTTGGGGAATTGTGTCCATTGGTGTTAAGAGATATTAAGGAATAGTGATTGATGCTTCCTGTTATTTCTGTTGTTAGAGTTGGAATTATGTTTGTGTGGCTATCTTCTTTTGGGTTTGTTGAAAGAAGACTACTTTCTTGATTTTTCTAGGGTGTAGTTTCCCTCCTTATATTCGAGTTTTCCATCTACTATCCCTCATAGGGATGGAAAATGTTCTATGTCAAAAAATATTGTGTAGTCACTGACGCCATCTTCGCTTCTGGTTGGGAAGGACAAGTGACCCAAGTACCAAAATATCCTGAGTTAAGATCTCTGGCGACACAAACCTCTGAGCTGCAGGCTGCTGCCTGTGCCTAAAAGCTAGGCACATCTGTGGTTCGTCTGTGTGGCAGCCAGGTGTGGGTCCTTTGGACTGAGGAGTGGCTGGGGGATCCCTCCTGCCATCCTCACTCCATGGTAGAGCAGACAGGCAGCACCAGGATCAATTCACAGAGACAACTTGAGTATAGCACTGCTTAGGGCAGGACACACCAGGGCTCCAACATCACCCAAGAGGAGGGCAGCACATCAGCAATCTGTGCCAGGGGAAACCCAGTCATTCAGTGCTGAGGAGCTTAGGGGCTCACAGGAGGTTCAAGCACCAGCCAGGGATAACAGGACCAACTAATGCCAGAGATAAATAGATGGCAAAGGGCAAACATAGGAACTTACTAACAGAAATCATGGCAATATGGCAACATATGAACCCAATTCTCCAACAACAACAAGTCCTGGATACCCTAACACACCACAAAAAGAAGATTCTGATTGAAAATCACTGGTCATGATGCTGTTAGAGGAACACAAGAAGGACATAAAAATATCTCCTGCAGAAATAGAGTAGAAAATGGATCAAAAGTTAGAAGCCCTTCCAAGGGAAACACAAAAATCACTTAAAGAAATCCAGGAGAACATGAGTCAAAAGATTGAAGCCAATAAGGAGGAAATGCAAAGGTCACTTAAAGAAATAAAGGAGATCTTGGGTCAACAGTCAGAGGTCATGAAAGAGAAAACACAAAAATCTCTTAAAGCATTACATTTCCGATCAGGAAAACAGAAACTAAACAGGGACACAATAAAACTAATTGAAGCTTTGGACCAATTGGACTTGACTGATAATTATAGAACATTTTACCCTAAAACAAAAGAATATACCTTTTTCTCAGCACCTCCTGGCACCTTCTCCAAAATAGACCATATAATTGGTCACAAGACATACCTCAACAAATATAAAAAGATCGAACTAATCCCATGCCTCCTATCAGATCACTATGGACTAAGAGTAGTCTTCAATGGCAACAAAAACAACAGAAAGCCCACATACAAATGGAGGCTGAACAATAATCTACTCAATGACATCTTGGCCAAAGAAGAAATAAAGAAAGAAATCAGAGACTTTTGGAATTTAATGAAAATGAAGGCATAACATACCCAAATCTTTGGGACACAATGAAAGCAGTGCTAAGAGGAAAACTCATAGCCCTGAGTGCCTCCAAAAAGAAAATGGAGAGTGCATACACTAGCAGCTTAACAACACACCTGAAAGCCCTGGAACAAAGTGAAGCCAATTCACCCAGGAGGAGTAGAAGACAGGAAATCATCAAACTTAGGGCTGAAATCAGTCAAGTGGAAACAAAGAGAACCATACAAAGAATCAAAGAATCCAGAAGATGTTTTAATTTTTTTTTGAGAAAAATCAACAAGATAGATAGACCCTTAGCCATACTGACCAAAGGGCACAGAGAAAGTATCCAAATTAACAAAATTAGAAATGAAAAGGGAGATATAACAACAGAAACGGAGGAAATTCAAAAAATCATCAGATCTTACTACAAAAGCCTATACTCAACACAACTGGAGAATTGGGAGGAAATGGACACTTTTATACCAAATACCAAATTTAAACCAGGACCAAATAGGTCATCTAAACAGTCCCATAACCCCTAAAGAAATAGAAGGGGTCATAGAAAGCATTCCAACCAAACAAAGCACAGGACCAGATGGCTTCAGTGCAGAATTCTATTAGACCTTCAAAGCAGACCTAACACCAATACTCTTCAAACTATTCTACAAAATAAAAACAGAAGGAAGACTACCCAATTCCTTCTATGAAGCCACAATTACGCTGATACAAAAACCATACAAAGATCCAACAAAGAAAGAGAACCTCAGACCAATTTCCCTTATGAACATCGATGCCAAAATACTCAATAAAATTCTTGCCAATCAAATCCAAGAACACATCAAAATGATCGTCTACCATGATCAAGTAGGCTTTATTCCAGGGATCCAGGGTTGGTTCAATATACTGAAATCCATCAATGCAATCCATTACATAAACAAACTCAAAGAAAAAAACCACATGGTCATTTCATTGAATGCTGAAAAAGCATTTAACAAAATTCAGCATCCTTTCATGCTTAAAGTCTTGGAAAGAACAGAAATTCAAGGCCCATACTTAAACATAGTAAAAGAAATATACAGCAAACTGGTGGCCAGCATCAAACTAAATGGAGAGAAATTTGAACCAATCCCACTAAAATCAGGGACTAGACAGGGTTGCCCACATTCTCCTTATCTTTTCAATATTGTACTTGGGGTACTAGCTCAGGAAATTAGACAACAGAAGGAGGTCAAAGGGATACAACCTGGAAAAGAAGAAGTCAAACATCATTATTTGCAGATGATATGATAGTCTACATAAGTGACCCAAAAAACTCCACTAGAGAACTCCTACAGCTGATAAGCAACTTCAGCAAAGTGGCAAGTTATAAAATCAACTCAAGCAAATCAGTAGCCTTCCTATACTCAAAGGATAAAGAGGCTGAGAAAAACATTAGGGAAATAACATCCTTTACAATATCCACAAACAGTATAAAGTACATTGGGGTGACTCTTACCAAACAGGTGAAAGATCTGTATGACAAGATCTTCAAGACTCTGAAGAAGGAAATAGAAAAAGACGTCAAAAAATGGAAAAACCTCCCATGCTCATGGATCAGCAGGATTAATATAGTTAAAATGGCCATTTTTCCAAAAGCAATATACAGATTCAATGCAATACCCATCAAAATCCCAACTCAATTCTTCATAGAGTTAAAAAGAGCAATTCTCAAATTCATCTGGAATAATAAAAAATCCAGGATAGCTAAAACTATTCTCAACCAAAAAAGAAATTCTGGGAGAATCAGTATCCCTGACCTCAAACAATATTAACGAGCAATAGTGTTTAAAACTGCATGGTATTGTTACAGTGACAGGTAGGCAGATCAATGGAACAGGATTGAAGATCCAGAAATCAACCCATACATCTATGGCCACTTGATCCTTGACAAAGGAACTGAAAACATCCAGTGGAAAAATGATAGCCTTTTCAACAAATGGTGCTGGTTCAACTGGATATCAGCGTGCAGAAGAATGCAAATTGATCTATCCTTGTCTCCTTGTACTAAGCTCAAATCCAAATGGATCAAGAACCTCCACATAAAGCCAGACACTCTGAAGCTAATAGAAAAGAAACTGGGGAAGATCCTTGAGGACATCGGTACAGGGGGAAATCTCCTGAACAGAACACCAATAGCTTATGCTCTAAGATCAAGAATTGACATATGGGACCTCATAAAATTACAAAGATTCTGTAAAGCAAAGGAAACCATCAGAAGGACAAATAGGCAATCAACAAATTGGAAAAAGATCTTCACCAACTGTACATCAGATAGAGGGCTAATATCCAATATATACAAAGAACTCAAGAAGTTAGACCCCAGAAAACCAAATAACCCTATTAAAAATGGGGTACAGAGCTAAACAAAGAATTCTCAGCTGAAGAACTTCAGGTGGCAGAGAAACATCTTAAAAAATGCTCAACTTCACTAGTCAACAGGGAAATACAAATCAAAACAACCCTGAGATTTCACCTTACACCAGTCAGAATGGTTAAGATTAAAAACTCAGGAGACAGCAGATGTTGGCGAGGATGTGGAGAAAGAGGAATACTCCTCCACTGCTGGTGGGGTTGCAAATTGGTACAACCACTCTGGAAATCAGTCTGGAGGTTTCTCAGAAAACTGGGCATGTCACTTCCAAAAGATCCTGCTATACCACTCCTGGGCATATACCCAGAGATTCTCAAGCATGTAATAAAGATATATGTTCCACTATGTTCATAGCAGCCCTATTTATAATAGCTAGAAGCTGGAAAGAACCCAGGTATCCCCCAACAGAATGATGGATGCAAAAAATGTGGTATATATACACAATGTATTACTATTCAGCCATTAGAAACAATGTATTCATGAAATTCTTAGGCAAATGGATGGAGCTGGAGAACATTACACTAAGTGAGGTAACCCAGTCTCAAAAGATCAATCATGTTATGTAGGAAGCTGCTAAGTCCTGCACCTTAAAGTTTCTGCCTTCTGTCCCCTTGCTGGCAGAAGGCCCTTGAGTATTTAGAAAACCTGCTGCTATGAGAGCAGGGTTCATGAACTTTCTTTTATTTCTCATGGTTCTTTAACTGCCAGAGTTTATTTTCAGTTCATTACTATGCAAATCCCCTTTCCATTTGTTTCACAGCAAACTTCTTCCTGCTCTCCCTTAATCTGCAGGGTGGAGCTAACTAGCCGTGCTCTTAGCAGGTTTTCTTTTATTAATTAATATTTTTATTTTCTAAATTCTTTGTTTACATTCCAAATGATTTCCCCTTTCGCGGATTCCCCCCTCCCCATATGTCCCTTAAACCTTCTTTCCATCCATTCTCCTATTACCTCCCTCCTTTTCTTCTCTGTCCTTATATTCCCCTCCAATGCTAGATCAATCCTTTCCAGGATCAGGACCTTCTCCATACTTCTTCATGGGAATCATTTGTTATGCGATTTGTGCCTTGGATATTCAGGGCTTCTGAGCTAATTAATATCCACTTATCAGAGATTGCATTCCATGTGTATTCTTTTGTGATTGGGTTACTTCACTTAGGATGATATTTTCCAGATCAAACCATTTGCCTAAAAATTTTGTGAATTTATTGTTTCTAATTGCTGAGTAGTATTTCATTGTGTAAATATACCACATTTTCTGTATCCATTCCTCATTTGAGGGGCATCTGGGTTCTTTCCAGCTTCTTTTATAAGGCTGCTATGAAAATAATGGAGCAAGTGTCTTTATTGCATGCCGGGGAATCCTTTGGGTATATGCCCAGGCGAAATATAGCAGGGTCCTCTGGAAGTGTCATGCCCAGTTTTCTGAAGAACCACCAGAATGATTTTCAAAGTGGTTGTATGATCTTACAGCCCCACCAGCAGTGGAGGAGTGTTCCTCTTTCTCCACATCCTCACCAACACCTACTGTCTCCTGAGTTTTTGACCTTAGCCATTCTGACTGGTATAAGGTGAAATCTCAGGGTTGTTTTGATTTGTATTTCCCTAATGACTAATGATGTTGAGCACTTCTTAAGGTGCCTCTCGGCCATCCGAATTTCTTCAGGTGAAAATTCTTTGTTAAGATTTGTACCCCATTTTTAATAGGGTTATTTGGTTCCCTGGGGTCCAACTTCTTGAGTTCTTTGTATATATTGGATATTAGCCCACTATCAGATGTAAGGTTGGTGAATATCCTTTCCCAATTGAATGGTTGCCATTTTGTCCTTTTAACAGTGTCCTTTGCCTTACAGAAACTTTGTAATTTTATGAGGTCCCATTTGTCAATTCTTGATTTTTGAGCAAAAGCTCTTGGTGATCTGTTCAGGAACTTTTCCCCCTTGCCCATGTCATCTAAGGTCTTCCCCAGTTTCTTTTCTATTAGTTTCAGTGTGTTTGGTTTTACATGGAGGTCCTTGATCCACTTGGAGTGAAATTAAGTACATGGAAATAAGAATGGATCAATTCAGATTCTTCTGCATGTTGACCTCCAATTGAACTGGCACCATTTGTTGAAGAGGCTATCTTTTTTCCACTGGATGTTTTTGGCTCCTTTGTCGAAGATCAAGTGAACATAGGTGTGTGGGTACATTTCTGGATCTTCAATCTATTCCATTGGTCCACTTGTCTGTCACTGTGCCAATACCATGCAGTTTTTAATACTATTGCTCTGTAGTATTACTTGAAGTCAGGGATACTGATTCCCCCAAAATTTATTTTATTGTTGAGAATAGTTTTAGCTATACTGGGTTTCTTGTTATTCCAGATGAATTTGAGAATTGCTTTTTCTAACTCTGTGAAGAACTGAGTTGGGATTTTGATGGGGATTGCTTTGAATCTATAGATTGCTTTTAGCAAGGTGGCCATTTTAACTATACTAATCCTGCCAATCCATGAGCATGGCAGATTTTTCCATTTTCTGAAGTCTTCTTCTATCCACAAAATAGAAACAGAAGGAACTCTTCCCAACTCATTCTATGAAGCCACAATTATGCTGATACCAAAACCACACAAAAATCCAACAACGAAAGAGAACTTCACGCCAATCTCTCTTATGAATATTGATGCACAAATACTTAATAAAATTCTTGCCAACCAAATCCAAGAACACATCAAAACGATCATCCACCAGGATCCAGTAGGCTTCATCCCAGGGATGCAGGGATGGTTCAATATAAGGAAATCCATCAATGCTATGCACTACATAAAGAAACTCAAAGAAAAAAAAAACCATATGATCATCTCATTAGATGCAGAAAAAGCATTTGACAAAATTCAGCATCCTTTCACGTTAAAAGTCTTGGAAAGAACAGGAATTCAAGGCCCATACCTAAACATCCTTAAAGCAATATACAGGAAACCGGTAGCCAACATCAAACTAAATGGAGAGAAACTTGAAGCAATCCCACTAAAATCAGGGACTAGACAAAGCTGTCCTCTCTCTCCATATCTTTTCAATATTGTACTTGAAGTTCTAGCTAGAGCAATTAGACAACATAAGGATGTCAAGTGGATACAAATTATAAATTATCACTATTTGCAGATGACATGATAGTCTACTTATGTGACCCGAAAACCTCCACCACAGAACTCCTACAGCTGATAAACAACTTCAGCAAAGTGACTGGTTATAAAATCAACTCAAGCAAATCAGTTGCCTTCCTATACTCAAAGGATGAGCAGTTTTTTTACTGTCCTACCTTATCTTGGGACTTGTATTGCTCCACATCAGAGACTTTGTGGCCTCTTTTACTGAGGACTTTTTCCTTTATCCATCTTATAGTCTCTTAATATTGAGAACTTTACCTTGTCCCATTTACCTGGAAACCTTATAGTCTCTTAATATCGAGAACTTTATCTCGTCTCACCTTAGAACTTGCCAGCGCGCTACCCCGACTACAGGAGGTTCTGAAAACGTATTCCCTGGTACCATTACAGGCCACCAATTTTCGCTACTCCCCTTGTCCAGCAAGAGATAACGCCACACCAGGGACTTTTCTTCCTCCAAGCAGTTTATTCGGGACCTTGAACAAAGCGCGACAATGGTATGCACTCACTAATAAGTGGATATTAGCCTGGAAAATAGTAATACCCCAAATATAATCCACACATCAAATGAGGTATAAGAAGAACCGAGGAGAGGCCACTGGTTCTGGAAAGACTCAGTGTAGCAGTATAAGGCAAAATCAGAACAGGGATGTGGGAAGGGTTGGGCAGGAGAACAGGGGGAAGAAAGGGGGCTTATGTGACTTTTGGGGAGTGGGAGACCAGAAAAGGGGAAATCATTTGAAATTTAAATAAAAAATATTTAGAATAAAATAAAAAAAATATTAAAAAAATGACAGGCAGTAATAATCTCTATTCCTTAATATCTCTTACCATCAATGGACTCAAATCTACAATAAAAAGACATAGACTAAGAGACTGTATATATAAACAGGACCCTACATTTTGCTGCACACAGAAACACACTTCAGTGTCAAAGACAAACACTACCTTAGAGTAAAAGTCTGGAACACAATTTTACAAGAAAATGGTCTCAGGAAACAAGTCAGAGTAGCCACTCTAATATCAGATAAAATTGACTTTCAATCTTAAGTCATCAAAAGAGACGCGGAAGGACACTTCTTACTGGTCAAAGGAAAAATGCACCAATAAGAACTCTCAATCCTGAACATCTATGCTCCAAATGCAAGGACACCCTCATTCATAAAAGAAACTTTACTAAAGCTAAAAGAACACGTTGCAGCTAACACAATAATTGTGGGTGACTTCAACATTTCACTTTCCTCAATGGTCTCATCAGGTAAACAGAAACTAAACTAAACTAAACAGGGACACTGAAAGTAATAGAAGCTTTGGACCAATTGGATTTCATGGATATATATATATATATATATATATATATATATATATATATATATATATATATATATATGTATATGTATATGTATATGTATATCCATTTCATCCTAAAGCAAAAGAATATACCTTTTTCTCAGCACCCCATGGTACCTTCTCCAAAATCGATCATATAATTGGTCACAAGACAGACCCCAGCAAATATAAGAAGTTCGAAATAATCCCAAGCCTCCTATCAGGTCAATACAAAGTAAAGTGGTGTTCAACAGTAACAAAAACAACAGAAAGCCCATATATACATGGAAGCTGAAGCAATATTCCCTCTACTCAATGATACCTTGGTCAAGGAAGAAATAAAGAAAGAAATCAAAGACTTTTTGGAATTTAATGAAAATGAACTAACAACATACCCAAATCTATGGGACACAATGAAAGCAGTGCTAAGAGGAAAACTCATAGCCTTGAGTGCCTCCAAACAGAAACTGGAGAGAGTATACACTAGCAGCTTAATGGCAAACCTGAAAGCCTTGGAACAAAAAGAAGCTAATTCACACAGAAGACTTAGAAGCAGGAAATCATCAAACTCAGGGCTGAAATCAATCAAGTAGAAAAAAAAAAAAAGAACCATACAAAAATTCAACAAAACCAGGAGCTGGTTCTTTGAGAAAATCAACAAGATAGATAAACCCTTAGCCAGACTAACCAAAGTGCACAGAGACAGTATCCAAATTATATATAACAGAAACTGCAGAAAATTAAAAAAAAAAATCAGATCCTACTACAAAAGCCTATACTCAACACAACTGGAGAATCTGGAGGAAATGGACAATTTCCTAGACAAATACCAAACACCAAAATTAAATCAGGATCAAATAGATCATCTAAACAGTCCCATAACCCTTAAAGGAATAAAAATGATCATAGAAAGTCTCCCAACCAAAAAAAGCATGGGACCAGATGGTTTTAGTGCAGAATTCTATCAGACCTTCAAAGAAGACACAAGAAAAAAACTCTTCAAACTATTCCACAAAATAAAAACAGAAGGAACACAGCCCACCTCAATTTATGAAGCCACAATTATGCTGATACAAAAGCCACACAAATATCCAACAAAGAAAGAAAACTTCAGGCCAATTTCCCTTATGAATATTGATGCAAAAATACTCAATAAAATTCTTGCCAACTGAATCCAAACACACATCAAAACGATCATCCACCATGATCAAGTAGGTTTCATCCCAGGGATGCAGGGATGGTTCAACATATGGAAATCCATCAATGCAATCCACTACATAAACAAACTCAAAGAAAAAATAAACTCATCGTCCTTTCATTAGATGCTGAAAAAGCATTTGACAAAATTCAGCATGCTTTCATGCTAGAAGTCATGGAAAGAACAGAAGTTCAAGGCCCATACATAAACATAGTTAAAGCAATATACATCAAACCAGTAGCCAACATCAAAATAAATGGAGAGAAACTTGAAGCAATCCCACTAAATTCAGGCACTTGACAAGGCTGCCTTCTCTTTCCATATCTTTTCAATATAGTACCTGAAGTTCTAGCTAGATTAATTAGACAACATAAGGACTTCAAAAGGATACAAAATGGAAAGAAAGAAGTCAAACTATGGCTATTGCAGATGATATGACAGTCTACTTAAATGATCAAAAGTCTCAACCAGAGAACTCCTAAACTGATAAACAACTTCAGCAAAGTGGCTGGTTATAAAACCAAGTCAAGCAAATCAGTAGCATTCCTATACTCAAAGGATAAGCAGGCTGAGAAAGAAGTTAGGGAAATTACTCCCTTCACAATAGCCACAAACAATATGAACTTTTTTGGCAAGACTCTAACCAAACAAATGAAAGATCTGTATGACAAGAACATCAGGTCTCTGAAGAAGAAAATCAAAGATGTCAGAAAATGGAAATATCTTTCATGCTCGTAGATTGGCACGATAAAATGTCTATCTTGCCAAAAGCTATCTACAGATTCAACATAATCCCCATCAAAATATCAACACAGTTCTTCATAGTGTTAGAAAGAGCACTGGAATTCTCAAATGCAACTGGAATAAAAAACGATGATTGCTAAAACTATTCTTAACATTAAAAGTACTTCTTGGGGAAATCAGTACCCCAGTCCTCAAGCAATACTACAGAGTGTTAAAAGCTGCATGGTATTTGTACAGTGACAAGCAAGTGGACGAATGGAATAGGATTGAAGACCCAGAAATGAACCCACACACCTATGGTCACTTGACCTTCGACAAAGGGGCAGAAAACATTCAGGGGAAGAAAGATAGCCTTTTCAACAAATGGTGCTGGTTCAACTGGAGGTCAGCATGCAGAAGAATGTGAATTGATCCATTCCTATCTCCTTGTACTAAACTCAATTCCAAATGGATCAAGGACCTTCATGTAAAACCAGACACACTGAAACTAATAGAAAAGAAACTGGGGAAACCCTTGAGGACGTGGGTACAGGGGAAAATTCCTGAACAGAAAAGCAATAGCTTATGCCCTATGATCAAGAATTGACAAATGGGGCCTCATAAAATTACAGTTTGTGTAAGGCAAAGGACACTGTCAAAAGGTCAAAATGGCAACCAAGAAGTTGGGAAAAGATCTTCACAAACCCCTTTTCTGATAGAGGGCTAATATCTAATATATACAAAGAACTAAAGAAGCTAGACCCCAGAGAAACAAATAACCCTATTAAAAATGGGGTACAGAGCTAAACAAAGAATTTTCACCTGAAGAAATTCGGATGGCTGAGAAGCACCTTAAGAAATGTTCAACATCTTTAGTCATTACAGAAATGCAAATAAGAACAGCCCTGAGATTTCACCTCACACCACTCAGAATTGTTAAGTTTAAAAACTCAGGAGGCAGAAGGTGCTGGCAACGATGTGGAGAATGAGGAACACTCCTCCACTGCTGGTGGGATTGTAAGATGGTAAAACCACTCTGGAAATCAGAAAATTGGTCACGAAACTTATGGAGGACTCTGCTATATCGCTTCTGGACATATACCCAGAGGATTCCCTGGCATGTAATAAGGACATATGCTACACTTTGTTAATAGCAGCCTTATTTATAATAGCCAGAATCTGGAAAGAACCCAGATGTCCATCAATGGAGGAATGGTTGAAGAAATTGTGAGATATTTACACAATCGAATACTACTCAGCAATTAAAAACAATGATTTCATGAACATTTTATGCAAATGGTTGGAACTGGAAAATATCATAAGTGAGGTAACCCTATCACAAATAATACACATCGAAAGCAATCACTGATAAGTGGATATTAATTATCCCAGAATCTCTGAATACTCTAACACTTAACATATCAAATGTTTTCCAAGAAGGAGGAGGAGAGGGCCCCGGTCCTGGAAAGGCTTGATACAGTATCATAGGGGAGTACCAGGACAGAGAAATTGGAGGGTGTGATTAGGGAATGGGTGGATAGAAGAGGTCTTATGGGACATATTGGCAGGGTATGACTGGGAAAGGGGAAAGCATTTGGAATGCAAACAAAGAATATAGAAAAAATAAAAAATATTGTGTAAACTTGGTTTTGCCATGTAATATCTTGTTTTCCCCATCTACGGTATTTGAGAGTTTTGCTCAGTATAGTAGCTTGGGCTGGTATTTGTGTTCTCTTAGGGTTTGTATGATATCTTCCTAGGATCTTCTGGCTTTCATAGTCTCTCGTGGAATGGCTGATGTAATTCTGGTAGGTCTGCCTTTATGTGTCACTTGACATTTTTTCTTTTACTGCTCTTAGTATTCTTTCTAGGTTTTGTCCTTTTTGTGTTTTGAATATAATCTGAAAGGAAAAACTCCTTTTCTGGTCTAGTCTATTTGGATATCTGTAGAATTCTTATATGCTCATGGGCATCTTTTTCCTTAGGTTAGAGAAGTTGTCTTCTACAATTTTGTTGAAGACATTTCCTGGCCCTTAAAGGGTGAAGCTTCACTCTCTTCTATACCTATTATCCTTAGGTTTGATCTTCTCATATTTTGGGATTTCCTGGACATTTTGGGTTAGAAGATTTTTGTGCTTTGCATTTTCTTTAACTGTTGTGTCACTGTTTTTTATCTTATCTTCTGCATCTGAGATTCTATTTTCTATTTCTTGTATTCTGTTGGTGACACTTTTTACATCTATGGCTCCTGATCTCTTTTCTAGGTTTTCGATCTCTAAGGTTGTCTCCCTTTGTGATTTCTTTATTATTTACATTTCCATTTTTTTAGATCCTAAATGGATTTCTTTAGTTTCTTCACCTGTTTGTTTGTGTGTTCCTTTAATTCTTTAAGGGATTTTTGTGTTTCCTCTTTAAGAACTTCTGGCTGTTTACTCTTGTTCTCCTGTATTTCTTTGAGGGAATTATCTATATCTTAAAGTTCTCTATCATCAATTTAATTTAGTATCTTGCTTTCCAGTTTCCTGGGCTATACAAGGATTGCTGTGGTGGAAAAACTAGGTTGTGATGATGCCAGGTAACTTTGGTTTCTGTTGCTGTTGTCCTTGCCCTTGCCCCTCACTATTTGCTTACCTCTTAGCTTGTCTTGCTGTTTATGGCTGTGGATTTTTCCTCCTGTAAGCCTGTGTGTCAGCACTCCTGAGAGAACAGGTCTTTCCCAAAGTGATCTGGATATGGAGAGCTGTGGCATAGGAGCAGATGGAATCTGGAAGGATACTTTCTCTGGCTGCTCCTCAGTTCCTATGTCCTCAGGACTCTGTGCAGGCCCCTTGGAGCAGACATGGTGGTCCTATATGTGCTCAAAGGTGTATCAGCACTCCTAGAAGTCCAGCTCTCTCCTGGCGGGACCCAGGTATGAAGAGATGTGCCACAGGGTCAGCTCTGGACACAGATAGAAACTGGAATCAGTATTCCAATTCTTTAATTATGAACTTTTTAATTACTTACAAAGAATACTCCTGTTTTTCTCTAAGCTATTTGTAAGTATAAGAATCGTCCCTTTCTCTCTAGAACACACATATTTATTTTCATTTATTAATTCATTTATTTGTTTTATTTATTTATTTATTTATTTATTTATTTATTTAGTTAGTTATTTAGTTAGTTAGTTAGTTAGTTAGTTAGCTTTTGAGACAGGGTTTCTCTGGTTTTGCCCTGGCTGCCCTGGAACTCAGTTTGTAGACTCAGAAATCCACCTGCCTCTTACTC
Source organism: Apodemus sylvaticus (assembly GCF_947179515.1). Taxonomy (NCBI): domain Eukaryota; kingdom Metazoa; phylum Chordata; class Mammalia; order Rodentia; family Muridae; genus Apodemus; species Apodemus sylvaticus. The sequence continues at coordinate 75,050,340 of NC_067475.1, forward strand.
TCAAGTGCTTTGATTAAGGCATGTGCCACCACTGCCCGGCTCACACATATTTATAATTTAATTTCCAAGTCTTTAGAATAAGGTTTGCTCAGTCAGAGCACAGATGGAATTATGGTAACTGTGATTATTGTCTAGGTTAACTCATTGATAAGATGTATTCAGTTGTTGCTATTATGGTTCATTGGAGAAAACTTGCTGAATAGCAACATTACTCAACATGCAATTTTCATTCAAAGAACTGTTAATGGTGATTTATCTCCTGTATTTTGGGACTGCATAAGTTCTTATACATGTCTTAAGAAATTTCCCAAGACACGTAATAAAACCGGCATGACTATTAGCATGCTTCTCTAACAAAGGAGAAAAAAACATGAGGATGACCTGTAAAATATATTGGGGGATGCTTTACATACATAAATGAAAATTAATCCTGTTATTTTGTTTAGATAATATATGCAAATGAAACATAAAATTGTTTTAAAAAAGAAATGTTCCATGACATATTTCACTTTAAATTTATCTTTTTATACTGGAATTTTATCCTTCTGGAAAATTGTTTTCACTTTGGAAACATACTCAATGTTTTCTCTTCAGATCTTACCACTTGTGTATTAGCAGCATTTGTAACTATTTTACAGATACATCATAGAATTTCAAGGATGCATGCATGAAAACTGATCAAGCCTTTTTTTGTACTAATTATTAATTAGCAAAACCAAATAATTAGATAGTCATCATGGTCCTATAGCTTCATCCATTCCAGTTAATATTGTCACTGACTATCCCTTTGCAGCCTTCACCAACCCTCTACTTAATCCAGATTTATACTTTTTCCATCAAAATTAACTAAATAATCATTCCAAGTACTGCAGTTCTTTATAGTTTACATGTGTACTCATTTTGTATTTCCTGAGACACAATGAGTACACAGGTGCATGTTCTAGTCTAACATCTGTCTTTACTTATACAAGTCTGAAATGCCACTGATGGTCATACTGTAAATCACAATACTGCTCAATTTTTGCAAGCAAAATATTACATATGAATGAATCAGACAAAAATCATAGTATTGTAGCAGCCCAAATTTCTAAATAGGTATCTATACCATGTTTCTCAAGGAGTCATCTCTGATGGCCAGTACAACAAAATTTTGATAAAAGGATATTGCTATAGTCTGGAATTTGGTAAGTGAATGCATTCCAATGTCTCTGTACAGTCTTTCTCAGACATGACATGCACAGCAGCTCAACATTGAGAAAGTGGTATACGTGTCATTTCTATCACAGGATTGCCTTGTGTTTACCAGGATCCCTAAGGAAATTAATACTAACAATAGTCCTGCATACCTGTCCCATAAGGTACAATGCTTTTTAAACATTTTATGGAATGTATTTGAATTTTATTTCATGCACTTCAACAACTCCTAGTCCCATCATGCAAAATTCTGCCCTTGCATCCTTTATTACACACACACACACACACACACACACACACACACACACACACACACACAAGTTGTGGTGTGTCATCCTTTTTTCACTTTTTTGACCCGAACAGCTTTACTTGAAACTTTTTCTTCCAATGTGCCATTTGTCTGATTCTAGGTATCCAGCTTCTATTTCATTATCAATGTAGATTATTCATCAGGACTCCTAATACATAGTCTGTTGTTGCCCTGTGTCATAAAATACTTCATCATTATATTTTTTTCAGGAGAGTTCCTTTTACATTTCACAGCAGATCTTAGAAAATGTAGATGTAAGGGTGGGTCAACTCAAGTCTCTGGATCTAGGCCCTGATGATAATGAGTTAAGCCATGTAGCAGGTATCCTGAAACTGTGCCACCAGGGCCTCTTCTGCCTTTCCCAAATGAATGATGGGAACAGCTATAATACTTACAGAAGCTGGCTTGTGTATGACTGAATCTCCTATGCTCAAAAAATCATGGCAAGATTTCCTTCTTAATATCCTCAGATTTTAACACACAAGTCAATGTCAGACAAGATGCAAGTCCACTCCCATTTTTACTGCTTCAAGCAATGGGCAAGGACAGCTACCCTTTACCACTATGGTTAGGAGTGGGCCCATGTCTCCACAATGTGATAACTAGATAGATATTGTGGTAGCTTTACCTGTCTCATGACATACGTGGCCAGTTCTCCTAAACTGACTAGGAAAGAGACAGGGCCAGCATTTCATGGTACCTTAGCCTGTGAATAGTGGGGGCATCTCTATGTGGCCCTTTGATATCAACATGGCCCAAGAGACAACCAAGAACAATTATATCTACATTGCCTTTGCTGATTACATAGACCACAGACATGATGGATGCCTGCTGATGCAAGGCTATGGACACAAACATGGCTCTCAGTGGCTGCATGAGCTAAGACAACATCCTGGTCTCAAGAGGAAAAAAGCTATTAAAAATAAGTTCTTCATCCGACCCTCCTGTTCCATCTCTTTTCATACTGCACAAATTAATCCTGCTTTTCTTTTTCTCCAGTCATTCTACCATTACTTGCCCATCATCATGCCTTCTATCTGTCTATATGACATGGAAATGGTCAGTGGCTTTTGTCTACAATTTTTATAATATTTTCTTATTAAACACAAAGCTGAAATAATATGTAACTCTACAGGACAAGCCATTTTACAGCACAAATTATATATCGTTGAACTTATATTTATAAAAACAAAACGGAGAAAGAGAGGGTTTAGACTACAGAACATGGTGACTACAATTATCTCGATTTTTATACACATCAAATTTTGATTTGTTACAGAGGAATAAATTTTCTCTGAAGGATAATTGTTTTTTTTTTAATTACCAAAATTATGTGATGTCATTTGTAACTCCTATTTGATAGTATGCTCTGGATTCTTAAAATTGGAAAAAGGTATATGCTAAGGTATAGGCTAAAAGATTTGTTTGTCCTAATTCTTAGCCTCAGAATTTCATGAAGTAATTGTTTTTAATAAATGTGTCGTACTAGGAGATAAGGATGGATCAATTCAAGTTCTTCTGCATGCTGACCTCCAGTTGAACGAGCACCATGTGTTGAAAAGGCTCTCTTTTTTTTCCATTGGATGTTTTCAGCTCCTTTGTCAAGGATAAAGTGGCCATATGTGTGTGGGTTAATTTCTGGATCTTCAATCCTGTTCCACTGCTCTGCATGTATCAAGGACCTCCACATAAAGCCAGAAATTCTGAAGCTAATAGAAAAGAAACTCGGGAAAACCCTTGAGGATATCAGTACAGGGGGAAAGTTCCTGAACAGAAAAATCAATAGCTTACGCACTAAGATCAAGAATTGACAAATGGGACCTCATTAAATTACAAAGTTTCTGTAAGGCAAAGGACACCATCAAAAGGACAAATTGGCAACCAACAAATTGGGAAAAGATCTTCACCAACCCTACATCAGAGAGAGAGCTAATATCGAATATATACAAATAACTGAAGAAGTTAGACCCCAGAAAACCTAATAACCGTATTAAAAATGGGGTATAGAGCTAAACAAAGAATTTTCACCTGAAGAACTTGGGATGGCTGAGAAGCATCTTAAAAAATGCTCAACTTCATTAGTGATTAGGGAAATGCAAATCAAAACAACCCTGAATTTTTACCTTACACCAGACAGAATGGCTAAGATTAAAAATTCAGGAGACAGCAGGTGTTGGAGAGGATGTGGAGAAAGAGGAACACTCCTCCACTGCTGGTGGGGTTGCAAACTGGTATAACCACTCTGGAAATCAGTCCGCCTCAGAAAACTGGGCACGTCACTTCCGAAAGATCCTGCTATACCAATCCTGGGCATATACCGAGAGGATTCCCCAGCATGTAATAAGGATACATGCTCCACTATGTTCATAGCAGCCCTATTTATAATAGCCAGAAGCTGGAAAGAACCCAGGTATAACTCAACGGAAGAATGGATGCAAAATATGTGGTATATATACACAATGGAGTACTATTCAGCCATTAAAAACAATGAATTCATGAAATTATTAGACAAATGGATGGAGCTGGAGAACATTACACTAAGTGTGGTAACCCAGTCTCAAAAGATCAATTATGGTCTGCACTCACTAATAAGTGGATATTAGCCTTGAAAATTGGAATACCCATAACATAATCCACACATCAAATGATGTAGAAGAAGAATGGAGGAGTGGCCACTGGTTCTGGAAAGACTCAGTGTAGGAGTATAGGGCAAAACCAGAAGAGGGAAGTGGGAAGGGGTGGATGGGAGAACAGGGGGAGTGTAGGGGGCTTATGTGACTTTTGGGTGGGGGGCCTGAAAAGGGGAAATCATTTGAAATGTAAATAAAAAATATATCAAAGAAAAAAAGAAAAAAAGAAGAAGAAAAAATGTGTTGTACTCCCTTGTGTAAATGTTCAATGCTTTCTGTATCTATTCTTCCACTAAGGGAGTTGTTTCTAGCTTCTGGCTATTATAATTAATTAAAACTTTTATGCACATAGTGGAGCATGTGTGTTTGTTATATGTTGGATCATCTTTTGGGTATATACCCAGGACTGGTATAGATTGCTCTTCAGGTAGAATTGTTTCCAATTTTCTGAGGAGCAGCCAGATGGTTTTTCAATAAGTTTTTCCCAGTTTGCAAGCCTATGAGCAATGGAGAAGTCTACCTCTTTCTCGACTTCCTTGCCAGTATCTGCTGTCACCTGCATTTTTGATCTTAGAAATTCTGATTGGTGTGAGATGGAATCTTTGTGTAGTTTTCATTTGCATTTCTCTGATGACTATACATGTTGACAATATCATCCTAAGTGAGGTATCTCAGGCATAAAAGAACACACATGATATGTACTCAGTGATAAGTGAATATTAGCCCCAAATCTCAGAATACCCACAATATAACTCACAGTCCATTTAACACATAAGAAGAAGGAAGACCAAAGTGTGGACACGTCAATCCTATTGAGAAGGGAGAGCAAAATAATCACAGAAGTTAGAGGGAAAGAACTGGAATGGAGAGAGGAGGGGGGCAAATAGAATGGGCATGATGAGGTATTGGAAGAGACAGGAGAGAAGTACAGAGGGTAAGGAAAATGAATAGAAATATGTAGCATGGGAGTGGGAAACTAAAGGTAGACACTAGAAAGTCCCAGGAACCATGCAAACAAGAGGGTCCCAGGAACTAATGGGGATGACATTAGGTGAAATACCCAAAACAGGAGAGATGGAGCCAGAATAGACCACGTCTAGCATATAGGCACTGTCCCTATTTGAGGAATGGGGCCACCCACAAATCTCAAAAGTTTCACCCAAAGTTGTTCCTGTCGAATGGAAATGCAGGGACAAAAAATGGAAGAGAGACTGAAGTAAATGTCATCCAGAGATCATGCCATTCATGACCCATCCCATTTGCAGTCACCAAACCCGAACACTATTGCTGTGTTAGGTTTGTGTTAGTCTATCTAGTACTTATTGTAGCTAAATAGCTGTGCTCTCAAGATATAACATTTACTTGGATGTTGTTGATTATGTTCTTTCATGTACCTTAAGCCATCCAGTTCTCCTTCAATGTTCCTTTTAAAGCAGCTGTTGGGCATGGGGGAGTTATCCTCAATGATCCTTGTGTGATAGGTGTCCGGTATGTATCCTTGATGTAGATAGTGACACACAGAGAACTGTATAAATCTTTCACTAGGTGGACATGACGCTGTATACATGGGTGAGGGATCCAGTTAGAGAGGTAACAAGACAAAGGAAGTTCAAGAGAAGAGAAGACTGCACAGATCAGCTGCTTTTGCCCCAAAAGGCTTGGCATGCAGATGAAATGGATCCAGAAGGGTAAATGGGTACAGGAAGGAAATCTATTCTTTATGGTTTCAGATCAGCAGTTTTGAAGAAGGTGGCAAGGCCAAATGGCATGCTATTTTGGAAGAAAGTCTCTACTTGTCAGAGAAAAGGTGATTAGGCTCTGGACCCATTACAGAGTTATATGGATCAGATATGGCAGAGGGAGACTCCCTGAAAACTAGAAAATGTCAAGAGAATCATACAGGAAAGGTAAAGATTCTTTGTGTCCACCTTCATGTGCCATGATGTAGACATGATTAGTTATTATTAAAATTGGCTCATAAAAAAGACAGCTGTTTTTCACGTGCACAAACAAGTAGCAAATTCATCCTTAACTAGTATGGGCACCCTACACAGACTAGCAAAATCCATGCAGATATATTGACAGTACTTAAATTTGTCTTGAGATTTACATATTATAGAGTATACAATTTTGGTAAGATTAATCTTCAGATATACTGAACTCATATTCTTGGACACCTTGTGTCTTGGATTCCAGGTCATCTTCCCTCATTCAGCATTTCAGGTGGACCTAGGAAGACCTTCAGTCAAGACCTGAGCTTTCTAGGCATCAAAGAATGAATAACAATTGCTGGCTTGGATTTTTAGTGGCTAACAAATCAACTAATTTTTCTACCCCTCCCACTTAAAGATATTTTGTCCCCCATGTTCAGCCAAAAGAAATTACCTGGATTTTGGTTGGATATTTCTGGCGATTTTATGAATAATAAATATGTTCCCATTTTAAGGGATTTTTTTTTTTTTTTTTACAAATTTTTGTTTGTACAGGGAGGTAAATAGAGAGCTTAAGTTCAGGGATTCTACCTTTACTTTCATCTTCTCTATCCTTCCTTCTTAGGTAGTGGAAAGGAGTAGGAAGAAAAAAAGGGGGATATAGCAATATAAAAATTAGAGGAGTAGAATAATACGGATAGGTTAATTAATTTACTCTGAAACAAGCATTGCATAGTCATTTCTTACATTGGTAGAAATCTTTATAATTAATGCAAATTGAAGTTATAATTTTACATTGGTATACAATTTATAGATTGGTGGAGATTTATCGTTTTCACTGCTGTGGCTTGTATTTGATACAAGATTTATAATTAATAATTCCACTTTGATAGGCATTGTGCCTGTACAACTCATCTAAGAATAGGAGGCTTTATTGCACTCATTTTAATAACTGCTATTTCAAACAGTTTAGCATGATCCTTGGACAGAAGGCCAAAGACTGATACTCTTAGGTTCTGAAAAATGGGGGCCTGTAAAAGTAGACAACTGTCTATACAAACTGGTTACGTTTTGGAAGCTATGTTCTGTGCTTCCTATATTTTCAGATAATATTTATTCATTCTTCAAATTCTGATGAGAACGAAGACTGGTTTTAGTCTCATAATCAAACTCAAATTGCTTAATTTAGAAAGAGTTTATATAGCAGATGAAACATTTTTCAAGTGATGTTACACGCTACAAATCTAAACATAAACCAGGGATACAATCATAATTCTTTCAGTTAATAACTATGGTAGAGTACTTTTTCTAATTGAATATTGATGGACTAGATGCCAGGTGCACCTAATAGAGTGTAATTGTCTTACTTGTTATGATTTTGTTCAATTTATATCTGGATAAAAGAGGTTTTTCATTTATTTATTTTTTAGTGGACAAAAATTGTAGGATGCATAGAGAGGTGTTGATTCCCTATTTGGTTCTTAACTGTTTCAATAAAAAAAAAAAAGACAAGAACTAATTGCTGGGTGAAGGGTAAAGTTGGGATTTCTGGTTCCCAGGAGGAAGAGAAAGAACTCAAGGAAAGAGGAGAGCTTTTGTCCCAGTTTTGGATTAGAGACAAGCTACATCTATGTAAGATCTTGAGTAGCTGGAAATGGCAGCATCTACCACCAGTGTATGGCCAAAACTGGTTAGCTGAAAGAGCCCTGCAATTGTACAATCTGGCTAGTTGTATTTTCTTTTTAATTTTTTATTCGATATATATTTAATTTACAATTAAAATTATATCCCCGTACCTGGATCCCCCCTCCCCAAAAGTCCCATAAGCCCTCTTCCCTACCCCTGTTCCCGGATAAACCTCTTCCCATTTCACTGTCTTGGTATTCCCTTACACTGCTGCACTGAGCCTTTCCAGGACCAGAGGCCTCTCCTTCCTTCTTGGGCATTATTTGATATGTGAATTGTTTATTGGGTATTCATAGCTTCTGGGCTAATTTCTGCTTATCAGTAAATGCATACCATGTAAGTTCTTTTGTGATTGGGTTACCTCACTCAGGATGACATTCTCCAGTTCCACCCACTTGCCTAAGAATTTCATGAATTCATTGTTTTTTCCATAATGTAAATATACCACATGTTCTGTATCCATTCCTCCTTTGAGGTATATCAGGGCTCTTTCCAACTTGTGGCTATTATAAATTGGGCTGCTATGAGCATAGTGGAACCTGTGTCCTTATTACATGCTGGGGAATTATCTGGGTTTATGCCCAGGAGTGGTATAGTGGGGTCCTCCAGTAGTAGCATGCCCAGTATTCTGAGGAACAACCAGACTGATTTCTAGAGTGGTTGTACCAGCTTGCAACTCCACCAGCAGCGGAGGAATGTTCTTCTTTCTCCACATCCTCACCAGCACCCGTTTTCTCCTGAGTTTTTGATCTTGGCCATTCTGACCAGTGTGAGGTGAGGTCTCAGGGTTTTGATTTGCATTTCCCTGATGATTAAGAGTCAACATTTTTAGGTGCTTCTCAGCCATTAAATATTCCTCAAGTGAAATTTCTTTGTATAGCTCTGTACCCCATTCTTAATAGGGTTAATTGGCTCTCTGGACTCTAATTTCTTGAGTTTTTTGTATACCTTGGATATTAAGCCCTCTGTCAGATGTAGCGTTGGTAAAGATCTTTTCCCAGTTTGTTGTTGGCCTTTTGTCCTTTTGACAGTGTCTTTGCCTTACAGAAACTTTGCAATTTTATGAGGTCTAATTTTTCAATTCTTGATCTTAGAGCATAAGCTATTGGTCTTCTGTTCAGGAAATGTTCTCCTGTGCCCATAGGCTCAAGGTACTTCCCAAGTTTTTTTTCTATTAGTTTCAATGTGTCTGATTTTATGTGGAGGTTCTTGATCCACTTCAACTTTAGCTTAGTACATGAACATATTAAATGGATCGATTTGCATTCTACTACATGCTGACCTCAAGATGAACCAACAACATCTATTGAAAAGCCAATCTTTTCCCACTGGATGGTTGTAGCTTCTTTATCAAAGATCAAGTGACCACAGATATGTAGGTTCATCTCTGGGTCTTCAACTCTATTGCATTTATCTATGTGCTTGTCACTGTACCAATACCATGCAGGTTTTAACACTATTGTGCTGGAGTACTGCTTGAGGTCTGGAATACTGAATCCCTAGAAATTCTTTTACTATTGAGAATAGTTTTAACTATACTGGCTTTAATGTTATTCCAGATGAATTTGAGAATTTCTCCTTCTAACTCGATGAAGATCTGAGTTGAGTTTTTGATGGGGATTGCATTGAATCTATATATTGCTTTTCACAAGGTGGCCATTTTTAGAATGTTCATCCTGCCAATCCTCGAGCATGGAAGATTTTCCATCTTCTGAGATCTTCTTCAATTTCTTTCTTCAGAGACTTGAAATTCTTGTCATACAGATCTTTCTTTTGTAGATGTCACACCAAGATACATTATATTGTTTGTGGCTATTGTGAACTATGTTATTACCCTAATTTCATTATCAGCCTGTTTATTCTTTGAGTATAGGAAGTTTCCTGATTTGATTGAGTTAATTTTCTATCTGACCACATTGTTGAAGTTGTTCATTGCTGTAGGAGTTCTCTGGTGGGGTTTTTTTTTTTTTTTTTTTTTTTTTTTTGGTCACTTAAGTATAATATCATATCATCTGCAAATAGTGATAATTTGACTTCCTCCTTTCAAATTCATATCCCTTTGACCTTCTGTGTTGTCTAATTGCTATATCTAGAACTTCAAATACTATGTAGAATAAATAGGGAGAGAGAGTGCAGCATTGTCTAGTCCCTGATTTTAGTGGGACTGCTTCAAGTTTCTCTCCATTTAGTTTGATGTTGACTAACTGTTTGCTGTATATTTCTTTTACTATGTTTAGGTATGGGCCTTGAATTCCTGTTCTTTCCAAGACTTTTAACATGAAAGGATGCTGAATTTTGTCAAATGCTTTTTCAGCATCTAATGAAATGACCATGTGATTTTTTTCTTGAATTTGTTTAAGTAGTGGATTACCTTGATGTATTTCTCTATATTGATCATCCCTGCATGCCTGGAATGATGCCTACTTGATAATGGAGAATGATCCTTTTGATGTGTTCTTGAATTCAGTTGGCAAGAATTGTATTGAGTATTTTTGCATTGATATTCATGAGGGAAAGTAGTCTGAATTTATTTTTCCTTGCTTTATCTTTGGTTGTTTTGCTGTTAGTGTAACTGTAGCTTCATAGAACAATTTGGGTAGTGTTCCTTCTGTTTCTATTTTGTAGAATAGTTTGAAGAGTATTGGTGTTACTTCTTCTTTGAATGTCTGATAGAATTGTATACTAAAACCATCTGGTCCTATGTTTTGTTTTGTTTTTCCGTAGGGGGCTATTCAATAACTCCTTCTATTTCTTTAGGGGTTATGGGAGTGTTTAGATGGTTTATCTGATTCTGATTTAATTTTGGTATTTAGTATCTGGCTAGGAAATTATCCATTTCATCTAGATTTTCCAGTTGTGTTGAGAATAGGTTTTTGTAGTAGAATATGAAGATTTTTTTTTAATTTCTTCAGTTTCTGTTGTTATATCTCCCTTTTCATTTCTGAATTTATAAATTTGGATACTGTCTCTGTGTGTTCTGTTTAGTCTGACTAAGGGTTTATCTATCCTGTTGATTTTCTCAAAGAACCAGCTACTTGTTTTGTGGATTCTTTGTATAGTTCTTTTTGTTTCTACTTGGTTAATTTCAGCCCTGAGATTGATGATTTCCTTCTGTCTACTCCTCTTAGATGTATTAGTTCCTTTCTGTTCTAGAGTTTTCAGGTGTGCTGTTAAGACCTAAAACCAGGATTCCCTCTAAATGTAGTACTCCCTACAGAGAAGATGTTCCCTGGCACGTTCATTCATGGACACCTGTGTTTCTGCCCAGGTCCTGGGTGCAGGTGGGGCCATGGCGGACCTTGTCCCAACTGTTCTGACTCTCTGGTGTTCCCTATGTTCCTGGCTGTACCTTTCCACTCAGTCATGGGAGCCAAGATTGAAAATATTGTTATTTCTCCAATACAGACTCAACTGGGTATATGCCAATTAAAACTAAGGGCAGGTCTTGGGGAGATCTGGGTGGATGGGGAGGAAGGATCTAGGAGGAGATTTGAGATTGGAAACTATGGTCAAAATATTGTATAGAAAACACAATTTATACTATGTAAAAAAAAAGAAAAAGGAAAAGGAAAAGCCCTGCCCCCAAAACAAATGAAAGCAAACTTTATAGACTTTAAATGTTCTTTCTCTGTATATCCAACCATTCCCAGCTCTCTTGCTAGTGTGCAATTCTGTGTACACACACACACACATACACACACACACACACACACACATATATATGTATATACATATATATGTATATACGTATATATATACATATGTATATGTATATACATATATATATACATATATATATATATATATATATATATGTATATGTATATATGTATAAATGAAATAAGGACGTGCTACATAGACATGATGCCTGGTATTTTAAGATGTTCAATTTTTTCAAGCTTTGCTTTATTTTATTTTATAAAGATTTATTTATGTTTTATTCAAATGAGTACGTTGCAGCTGTCTTCAGACACACACCAGAAGAGTGCATCAGATTCCATGACAAATGGTTATGAATTTCCATGTGGTGTCTGGGAATTGAACTCAGGACCTCTGGAAGAGCACCCAGTGCTCTTAATTGCTGAGCCATCTTTCCAGTCCTTCACAAGCTTTATTTTATTAAATATTAAACATGAAGTAGAAATTCCAAATCATGGAAATATTGTCCAGATTTTTCCTTATACATCCCTGAGCTGGCATATCAGGGCTGCATGAGAGTGATCAAAAGAGAATCTACCTCTTTCTGCTAGGATGTGTTATCAACTCCATTAATATTTCCAAAGAAGTAGGCATGAGCCTATTGTTTGGTTCAGTTAGTTTCCTGAACCTCAGCACATATGGAGCTGAGAAAACAGTGAGTACAGACATTCACACTGAAATCATCACTCACTGACTTCATGCAGAAAGCTTGCCTCTGGAGAGATGTGGCTCAGTAGTTAAGAGCACCAGACCAGTGCAAATAGTTCACAGAGCAGCAGGGAAGTGGCATATCCCCGCTCCAGCTCTGTTCTCTCGTTCCTCCCAACACACCCCCCTCCCAGGATCTTGGGGAAGGTGAGGGAAAGGTGTTGAAAAAGAATTTAGATAACTCAAATAAATAAATTCCATTAAGTTTGAATAAATAAAGTCCTTTATTTATTTCATTGAGTATATGGTGGAAGAGGGAAAATAGTACAAAACAGTGGGACAGCAGGCCATCTTCCTATGCTGGGAGGATACAAACCTTGAGAAAGAAGGCAGTTAGTCTCTGGTAAATGTAGTATCAGGTGCTTTTTCAAAAAGCCTGTTTCTGACCTCCTTTGTGATTTCCCCAGGACAGTTTTGGAGCTCTGCAGAGATAGAAAGAAAGGGGAACCAGGGCCACACCAGTGAGTGAGTAAATGAGTAAGTGAGTGAATGAGTGAGTAAGCAAGCAAGATGGAAAAACAAAACAAACAAACAAACAAATAAAAACAAAATAAATGTCTATAAAGTTTGGCCCAACAAAAGAAAGCAAAACAAGCTCACATCCATTCCACATCAGGTGATAGGCTGAGACTCTTCCCTGGCTGGAGGGAGAATGATGTCCCTGAGCATTTTTGGAACACTGTTAAAAAACATGTTAATTTTATCTTTTTTTTTTTTTTACTTATTTATTTATTTGTTTAATTTTCTATTTTTCCTAAAGAAGTGATTCCACTCAGAGGACAAATGTACTCAGAGAAAACAATCCCCAATTGCAGATGGCTGAAGCAATGACATTCATTCTCTTCCCAACTTCAAATATTAAGTTACCATAAAAGTCTAAGGAATAGATAATAAAAGATTTTTACTTTAAGCCAATGAATTCAGAAAATACGCTGATGCTGAAATAGTGCAGAAAAGAAAACTCTTTACTTCTACTTTATCACACACCTCCAAATCTTAGGAACCCAAAGTAGACCATCAATTAGGAATTAGCCACAGAATCACTTTTTTGACCATCAGAAAATCAATTGTCATTTGTAGAAAGACCATTACTCAGAAAAATAAAAATCAAAATTTAACATTTGATCATTGTTAGCATATTCTATGGTATAATCCCTCTGTTCTATATACTTTAAAGCTTCAATGGTGCAGTCTTTGTGTGCTATGATGACTTTTCCTGTAATTTCAAAGTACTCCAGGTTTATATGCAACATTAAAGTATTGTAATGGTGTTAAGTGTATGCCACTGTCCATCAACCTGTGGTATATGAAACTATGGAGGTAAAAGACACTTTATTATTATTATTATTATTTATTAGACATATTCTTTATTTACATTTCAAATTATTTACACTTTCCTGGATCCCCCTTCCAGAAAGTCCTATAAACCTCTTCCCTCACACTGTTCCTCAATCAACCCCCACCTGCTTCCCTGTCCTGGTATTCGCCTACACTGCTGCATCGAGCCTTTCCAGCACCAGGAGCCTCTCCATCCTTCTTCTTGGGCATCATTTGATAAGTGAATTGCTTAGAAGACACTAAATGAGCAAGCATATGACAGAGAGATTGAAGACAAAGAGAAGCAGGAATAGTTTGTGCAGGATGAAAAGAGGCAGAACTACAGACCCTAGAATAGTGAGGAGCAGCCTGATCTGCATACTTTGTACTGCTTCTTTAGGACAGGAAAATGTCTTATTTAACTCATCCACTCAATAAGATTCAAAATGTGTCAATGCCTCTGCATCACTATGGGTCTATGTTGATGTCTGTGGCCAATAAAATTCTAAAGTTCATATAAATATATATCACACTGGTCTGTGCTCTTGCCTGGTGTCATGATGAATTCAGATGGCTGCACAGAGGTAGCCCCAATTCTCACAGACTGAGGCACTAACAAGAGCTGTCTCTTCTCTTCCTTGGGCCATTTGGGAGATCTAGATTCCAAAGCATGAAAGAGTGAGAGTTGCCACAACACAGAGCTAGCTACAGCATTCTACATAGCTAGACCCACAACTCACTAGGGTGGAACTGTGGATCAGTCCCTGGAAATTGGTTGCTATAGTACCCAGGGAAGTGGCACTGCAGTCTCCCTAATATGAATTTAGGGCAGTTGGCCTGAAGGCATGAGAACAGAAGAGCTGGCACTGATGATGTGAGCTTAAATGAATAAGTCCATTGTAAGTCACCAGTTCAGGTAGTGTAGCTGCCCTGCCCCACAACAGGGCAAAACTGGAGATATTTTGGTGGCACAGGTTCAAGAGAGCTGCTGGATGGCTGAAAAAGTCACTACCATCATGGCCTAGATACAGGGATTTGAGTTGTCTATGCCCAACATATAACTTATCAATGAACTGATGGAAGATGAGAAAGAAACTGTCCTGCTGAATCAGATATGGAGTTTTTTAAATGACCTGAGGCAACAACAGACTATTTGAGAGGAATCCTGCTCGTGAATTTGTATTGAAAGTGTAGCAAAAGACAGAGGCCTGGAGCAATACCAGTGAGTCATTACAGAGAAGAGCATGTGACTGGGCCAAAACAAGCATACTGTATGAAACACCAAGTTTTTACCTTTTTTTTTCTTAAATTTTATTTTAATTTATATTTATATTTTGGGGACAGTTTGCAAGGACAGAAGATGTTTATGGAGAGGCCTAGAGATGAGTGAGATTCAGTGCATTTGATTAAATTTACAACCAATAATATATATATATATATATATATTTCACCTTATGAGACAGGTATGAAAGCTATCATCAGTACTTATATTCTTAGAAATACTTATATATACATGGAAATTTTGTGTTAGATACAATATGAATAACAATATCTCCAGTTTGGACGATTGCCCATATCATATTTGTGAAAGTATATATAGAGACATAGGCATATTTTTGCCTGCCTGCCAAATATATTCATTCATCATAGATCATTTTTTCAGGCTATCAGTAATGAATCCTTGGGAGAAATGGTCTAGAATCCAATTTAGAAACTATTGACATTCTAGACCTTTGATTTTTTACCTGATCATTGGATATAAGAAATTTTGTTTGCAGAAATTGAGCAATATTATGATTTAGAGTATCACACTCAGTGGCCTTTGAGACATGTGAAAGAAAAAAGAGACCACAGACTATATTATCTGCCTGTCCATTAATTGTACTGATATCTCAAAATATCTTAAAATAAGCACACATATTACTGATGATGAGTTGCAAGACCTGGAATGAATTATTTCCTGAGCTATGGGGGAAAGATTGTGGATATCATTATCTATTGGAGTATGTAGCAGTTTCCAGCACAGAGCTGGTGATGGCAGTAAAAGGAAAGTCAGTGACAATATTAACTAGAAAGCATGAGATTCTAAGAACTTTATGACTACCAAATAATTCTTCTGGATAGCAACAATCAGTACAAAAGTCAACTTGATCACACCCCCATGTATTCAGCTTTGAGATCCTGTGTTCCATCTGATAAATAGACACAAGCATTAAAAATGCGGAAAGTACCAAGTTCAGAGGAGACTATACCTTGAGTATGTTTCAGCAATTAAGACAACTTTCCAGAATGGTAAAGATCAAGATTACCAAGAAAATTTGAAATTTCTCATGAAATATAATTTTCCTAAAGCAATTTAATTCTTATTAGTCTACACTACTTGAACAAAATAACATGTTTCACTTTCTTTTTTTTGTTGTTGTTGTTGTTGTTTTTTGGGGGAGGTTTTTTGGTTTTTTATTGATACATTTTTTATTTACATTTCAAATCATTTCCCTTTTCTGGGTGCCCACTCCCCGCAAGTCCCATAAGCCTTCTTCTCTACCCCTGTTCCTCCATCTACCCCTTCCCACTTCCCTGTTCTGGAATTCCCCTATATTCTTGCACTGAGTCCTTCCACAACCAGGGGCCACTCCTCCATTCTTTTTGAACATCATTTAATTTGTGAGTTATGTCTTGGGAATTCAAAGTTTCTAGACTAATATCCACTTATCAGTGAGTGCATATCATGATTGATCTTTTGAGACTGGGTCACCTCACTTAGTATGATGTTCTCCAGCTCCATCCATTTGTCTAAGAATTTCATGAATTCATTGTTTCTAATGGCTGAATAGTACTCCATTGTGTAAATATACCACATTTTTTTGTATCCATTCCTCCGTTGAAGGACACCTGGGTTCTTTCCAGCTTCTGGCTACTACAAATAGGGCTTCTATGAACATAGTGGAGCATGTGTCCTTATTGCATGCTGAAGAGTCCTCTGGATATATGCCCAGGAGTGGTATAACAGGGTCCTCAGGAAGTGTCATGCCCAGTTTTCTGAGGAACCGCCAGATTGATTTCCAAAGTGGTTACACCATCTTGCAATCCCACCAGCAGTGGAGGAGTGTTCCTCTTTCTCCACATCCTAGCCAACACCTGCTGTCTCCTGAGTTTTTGACCTTAGCCATTCTGACTGGTGTGAGGTGAAATCTCAGGGTTGTTTTGATTTGCATTTCCCTAATGATTAATGATGTTGAACATTTCTTAAGGTGTTTCTCAGCTCTCCAAAGTTCTTCATGTGAAAATTCTTTGTTTAGCTCCGTACCCCACTTTTTAATGGGGTTATTTCATTCTCTGGGCTCTACCTTCTTGAGTTCTTTGTATATATTAGATATTAGCCCTTTGTCGGATTTAGGGTTGGTGAAGATCCTTTCACAATCTGTTGGTTGACTTTTTGTCCTTTTAACAGTGTCCTTTGCCTTACAGAATCTTTGTAGTTTTATGAGGTCCCATTCGTCAATTCTTGATCTTAGAGCATAAGCTATTGGTGTTCTATTCAGAAACTTTTCCCCTGTGCCCATGTCCTCCATGGTCTTTCCCAGTTTCTTTCCGATTAGTTTCAGTGTGTCAGGTTTTATGTGGAGTTCCTTGATTCATTTGGAGTTGAGCTTAGTACAAGGAGATAAGAATGGATCGATTTGCATTCTTCTGCATGCTGACCTACAGTTTCACTTTCAATTGTGTATCTGAAATATTCCAAAAGATAGTTTATGAGTCAGCTTTGTAGCATTTTCTAATATGCTAGAGAAGCAGGGTGATAGATCGTTAAGAATATTTTGTTATAAATTCTGGGTACAGGAATTTTCTTAACTCATTTATGAAATCCTATTTAATAATTATTGGCATCTCATTGAATCAAAACAGCATGTTGTCCAATGTTATAATCCAGTAATTCCTCCCCAAGGACCATGAATTCTCAAAAAAGATTAAAACTTTCCTATGCAATATCTTAGCCAATTAATGACATTTACTCTATTTCCACTTATGCCACAGTGAATTGAAATATAATCTAATAACTTAAAAATAATCATAACCATGTATGTTTGAGAGGAAAATATTATTCTTATACCTACATGGAATTTGGAGCTAAAGCAGAGGATTGCCTACAAGCAATCAAAAACTTTTCCCCTGTGCCCATGTCCTCCATGGTCTTTCCCAGTTTCTTTCCGATTAGTTTCAGTGTGTCAGGTTTTATGTGGAGTTCCTTCATTCATTTGGAGTTGAGCTTAGTACAAGGAGATAAGAATGGATCGATTTGCATTCTTCTGCATGCTGACCTACAGTTTCAGCAAATGTTATGTTAATTTCTTGTCAAAATTATATGTTAATTTCTTGTCAAAAATGTTTTTTTACATCCCAAAACATGTACATCCCAAACATGTACATCCAAAAACATCCCAAAATATGTACATTTTAAAATGAAGAACTTGGTCAGGTCATGAGAATTTGCTGCCTCAAATCTAAAGTGTTAGATTTAAATGGTAAACATCCAGTTGTACAAAAGTTAACTATGAAGACTGGACATATAAGTCCCTATTATTACATTTCAAAGGCACTTTAAACATCCATGATCCATTTGTAAAACAGTGCTTATAAATTGCTTGTGTTGTCAATATTTGAATTTGAATCAAGAAATATTTCAAGTACCTGGTATATTTTTATATATTTTTTCTATTACACAAGTTGCATAATATTTGTGTTATGTCATATATCTGAGCTCAGAAATTTTGCAATAAAGAAGAATATTTATCTAGAGAGGCCTTAATGAGATATACTTGGTCATACATTGTGAAGGTTAATTCAAAAGACTGGGAAGATTAAGGTCAGTGTCCAGGCCAAAACCAGGAGTTATACAGGAAGACGGATGGATGCAAAGACTGATAATGTGACTGCTTAATAAAGAGGAGGAGAAGCCCTTCTCTGAGAATCTGCCTTGGACAGGCCCCAGCAATGTTTCCAAGGTTTGCAGCATATGCAATTTGGCAATCATTGATCAATGCATCATTATAAATGCTATTCCTATTAGTTACTGTGAGCATAGTTCCTATTTTTGCATCTTATCTTGTCCCTACCACTTTATGAGACATGAAATATAAAAGACTTAAAACAGCTAATTCTCTTTCCAAGGCTCTAAGAGTTTCTGTCCTCAAACATATTGGAGAAAAAGTCCCTTTATGAGAAATGTGATTGGGTGTCTTCATCTTGGCACAATTAGTTGGCCAGATTTTGAAGTCAGTTACAGACATGTCAGTGTCAGTAATCCATAAATACCAAATCTGACAACCTTTTATCCACACCATAAAGTCAGGAAACTCTTAAGTGAATATTGTATGATACCTGATCAGAAATTTTAGTACTGACAAAGACAACAGTCCCAAAGAATACCATAATGTGAGAAACTACATATGGCAAAGGAAACGATTATGAAATTCTCACTCCAAACTAGAGATGGAACATGTTTTCTACAGATGCCTTGATATAGAATTGATTTGTATATTTTGAATCATAAATCCTTGGCATCACATTTAGCCCTTGGAGAGTTTGTCTTCTTTTTATTAATAGGTACCATCCTTGGAAGGAACAAACATCACAGTGCGTATAATATTTGGGCATTTGACTTGTCACATAAAAGGAAATGAACTTATCTCACCAATAAATCAGTAGCCACTTTGTAAGGAGAAGTCTCTAGATGTCCCCATTATAATTTTGTTTCTTTCACATTATTGAAAGACACATACCAAGGAATTGGTTGAGAGCTGAATTGCTACACATTAGTGAGAGAGACACCATGTTTTCCATATTATGAACAATTACTATCCCTATGGCTTTCTTTTTTACTCAGAACTATAATACCTATTGATTGCCTATTGATTGTTATGACTTCTTTTAGCTTTTATTAAAATATTAATCCCTTTCTAGAAATCCAATGTTGGCACAGCTAAAATTTTTTTTTCATTTTTGGTTAAGAAAGAAACCAAGAAATTTTACCCTTATAAATAATGGAGTGCATAACTATGCAGGGTCAGAAATACCTTCCAAACATGGCAATATTGCTCCTAAGAAGACTATGACCGTTTTTAGAGTGAATGCATACCAAATTTTTCATTCTGGCTCTGTAAATCTTGACTGAGGTTTTTGTTTAATCAATTCATGATTTTTACAAATTTCATTTTGTTGTGTTTTAACCATTTAATTCTCCAGCGTGTAATTATACCACAACCTTTTATCAATCTGTTGCTGAAGGAATCTAGATTGTTTCCATTTTCAGGCCATTATTCATAAAGACCCAACAAACAATAGGGCATATAACCTTGTAGTAGGGTGAAACACACTTTGAGAATACCTCCTGAGTGATATATGTGCATCTTGACATAGATTGATTGCCAACTCACTAAGAAATGGCCATTTTGACCTCTGTTATATGTACCACCAACAGGAATGGAGGAATATTCCCCTTGCTTAAGGCACATCAACATCATCTGTCACTTGTTCTGTTGACAATAGTCATTTTGAGAAGTGTAAAATTAAACAGAAAAGTTTTAATTTTTATTTTCCTGATGAATAAGAATGCTAAACTTGCCTTTATCTCTCAGCTTTTTGAGTTTCTTTGATTGAAAATTATCTGTATAGATATGTATAACAATCATTAATTGTATTATGTGCCTTCTTGATAAAGAGCTTCTTTCTTCTTACTTACTTTGGGCATTATTCCAATATCACAATTGGAGTTTGTGAAACTCTTATCCCTTTCTCTATCTAGGCTGCCTCTTTCTGTGTTTGAGAGTGTTCTTTGCCATACACAAACTTTCAGTGTTATGAGTTCCCACTTGTTAATTGTTGATATTAGTGCATTTCATATCAACCATCTCTTAAGTTTGTTTTTGCCTATCCCAATGATTTTAAGACTAATCTCCACTGTGTATTTGATCAGATCAGTGTATGTGGTTTTATGTTGAGATCTTTGATCCATATGGGCTGAAGTCTCATGCAACATAAAAAATATGCCTCTATATGTACTGTTCTTCATGTAAACATCCTCTATAAGTGACATCATTTGTTGAAGATGCTGTGCTTTTTCAGTGTGAATTTTGGGTTGAGTAATACAAATCATGTGTCCATAGATACATGAATTTATGTCTGGGGCTGTACTGGATTCTACTAATCAAACTTTCTATTTTTATACCAGTGCTATAGAGGTTTTATTAATATAACTATGTAGTATAACTTGAAATCATTGACAGTGAGACCTTAAGCAGCTCTTTATTTTTCAGCATTGTTAAAACTATCATGAAAATTTTTTGTTTCCACATGATGAAGAAAACTATCCTTTCAAGGTCTGTGAGAAATTGTATTGGAATTTTGATGATGGGGATTGATTTGAATCTGTAATTTTCTTCTGGTAGGAGGGAAATTATTTTATATGTTAATGTAAAAGATTCAAAACCACAGATCTTTCCATGTTCTCATTAATCCTTTAATGACTATCTGAGTCATAGTCTAGTTTGCACAGGCATCTTCATAATTGCTATTCCAGTTCATACACTTATCAGCAGTGAAGGAGAAAACCTTCTCTTCCCACTCTCCAAGTTTTCATGGTTTTTGGTTTTCTTAATGAGTGCCATAATGGTTAGACTGAAAATGGAAGGCCAAAATCATTTTAATTTGCATTTTCCAAATTCAAAATATGTCACAAACTTAAAGTATACATTGAACATTTTATTTTAATCTATTGAGAATTCCCATTGCCATTTTTTACCCTGTTTTTTCTTTGGATTGTTTCTTTTGCTGTTGGTTATATTTTTATATATTTTAGAGCTCATATACTGCTAAGATGCTCAGCAATATTTTCTCCAACTATAAATACCATGTCTTCATCCAGTTATTGTCATACATTGTTGCTCAGTTTTCTCATTTTCATTTCTTGAAGTTACACTTGTCAAATGTTGGTATTATTATTTTTTATTTCTATATTCTTTGTTTACATTCCATATGATTTTCCCTTCCCCAGTTCCCCCATCCTTATAAGTCCCATAAGCCCTCTTTCCTCCACCCATATCCCAAACACCCCCCCCACAGTTCTCTGTCCTGATAATCCCCTAAAATGCTGCATCCAACATTTCCAGGACCAGGGCCCTTTCTTTCCATCTTCTTGGGGATGATTTGATATGTGAGTTGTGTCTTGGTTATTCAGAGCTTCTGGGCTAATATCCACTTATCAGTGACTGCATTCCATGGGTGGTCTTTGTGAATGAGTCACCTCATTTAGGATGATATTTCCCAGATGTCCCTCAATGGAGGTTTAGATACAGAAAATGAGGTATATTTACACAATGGAATACTATTCAGCAATTAAAAACAATGAATTCCTGAAATTCCTAGGCAAACCGTTGGAAATACTTGGAACTGTTATTATTTATTGATCCACCTAAGTTTTATTCATATTCTTTTGCTTATCTTCATATCTCAGAGATTTTTTTCTAATCATTTCCTCTAACAGTTCGGAGTTTTAGATATAACATTAAGACCTCTAACCTCTTGTAGTCGTTTTTGAGCAGTGGGGCAGATAGGCATTTAATTCTTCTACATGCAGATATCCAGTTTCATTGCACTGTTTGTAAAACATACCTCTTCCCCCTATTAACATTCTTAGGAGCTTTTGAATACTAGACATATCCACAAAAAGACCTACAGTTTCAATGAGTCTGGACTCAATGAGGCTCAATGATACTTAACCACCATTCAATGAACATTCATGCATTGAAACTAAGACTCTAAGCATATATAGCTTTTGGAAATTTGGTCTTCATGAGTGTCTCCTAAAAATTAGATCATGAGCCATCACTGACTCTGTTGCCTGCCTTTTGATTCCTTTACCCTTTATGAGCTGCATTTTCTGTACTTAGATGGGAAGGATGTACCTAGTTCTGCTATTACTTGATGTGCTAGTGTATGTTGGTATCCAAGGAGGGTCTAGAGGTCAGGATCTTCACCTTCTCTAAAAGAGATGAGGGTAGATTCCACGTAGGTGTTTAAAAAGGAGAGATTTGGAGGACAAGATGTTTGGTGTCATTCATAAGTTGAAAATAAAATAATTTAATTAATTAATAAAAAGTCTTTTAAAAATGAAAACCCAGATATGAGAGGCTGATGCCTAAATAAATAAACTAAACGTGTGTCTGCTCGTCCCAAATATGTGGGTATACATATGGCAGCTAAAAACATCTGTAATTCCAGTTTCTGGGAATCCAATATTTTGTTTTGATTTCTGCGAACACTGAATATACATGACATGACATACAGGTATATAACTACGCAAAGCACATACTCATAAAATTAATAAAAATCTCAAAAATTAAGTCAAAAATATAGTTGCATGAAATCCTTATCTAGATCTTTTGTTCTGTCTCATTGACATGCATACTGATTTCATGCTAGATCGATGATAAATATTTAAGTCAAGAGAGAGAGAGAGAGGTGATAGATAGATAGATAGATAGATAGATAGATAGATAGATAGATAGATAGACAGGAAGATGGACAGAGAGATTGCCACCAAGAGAAGCAGATAATTCAGTCCTTCTACAACAGCATCTCCATCAGTGTCTCTGCATATTCACTTGTGAGTCAGTCTTTTCCTGAAAGAGTCATGTCTTCATGCATGTTCAGTGAATAGATGCTCGCCTACAACTCCTCTACCATAAACCCTGTGTGTTTCTTCAGATTTGGTAAGATAGCACGAGATTCCACAGGAAGTTTCCTAGTTTTTGCCATTTGTTTGTATATTTTATTTTTGTCTGTATCTAACATTCTTCCTCCCGGAAGCCCTTACAATTGATAATGACTGGTTTGTTGATTTATTTAGAATTTCTAATATTCTTGTCTACAAATTGTTTAGTTTTGGACATATTATAGAGGGACAAAGTGTCTTTTTACATGTGACTAACAAACTTCTTAATCAATTTTGTTAATATCGACTTTCTTTTTATTTGATGTTCTCCCCAAACAATAGATTCAGGAATATTGGATGTTCTTTTTTACTTTCTACAGCTTTTATATTTTATGTTTCCATTCTCCAAACAGTGTAATATGAACCAAGGTTTGTCCCCAATGGAACACAAAGTAATGTTCATCATCAAAATTTTCTATGAATATACTATGCGTTTCTGGCATCATGAATATCTGTAATAAAAAATCTTAGAGAGTTGGTAGAAAAGGAAATTTCATTTTGGCAAGGTTCCTTCCTGAAAGTGGAAAATATGGTCTGCTATAGTCAAAGACACAGGTTAATCTCTTTCATTTCAGGATCAAGGCAGCACTCAGTCACTGTTTGGCTCACACTTAGGTAATGATCCTTAGGAAACTGCATGTGGACTATATTGTGAGACACTATATTCTAGATAGAGGTATGTAGTATTCTGCTAATGAAAGTGATGCACAAAATAAAAACACTGTAAATCCAATGTATTCAATGCCTGGAGGATTGACTGTGTTGTTTTTGTTTGTTTGTTTGTTTTGTTTGGTTTGGTTTGGTTTTGAATTTTGTTTTTTTGTTTTTTTTTGTTTGTTTTTGGATGAAGTATAAGAGAGTGTGTATCATAAAAGAGAATGAACTTCTACTATGAAGTGTGAACATTTGATCAGATTCCAGGTCACTGTTTAAGGACAAACCACAAACTCCAAGGTGGTTTATGGCTGTGGGTTAGAGGGACACTAATACTCAACTGTTGACTTGGAGAAGACATAGGGTGGTGATTATCCTTTTTTTTTATGAATGCAGTTTTCATTGTAATTACCCTATATAACTTGTATCATTCATTCACACCATGGTTTATTTCTAAACTCCAAATTTTGGCCCATGGGCCTGCCTGTCTGTCTCACTCTCTCTTTGTCCATCTACTCAATAAAAGAGACCTGGTGCAAAAGAAGAATGAAGAAGTATTTCTAAAGATTAAATTTATTGCAAAAGTAAACTTTTAGTTTGAAAACATAATCATGTTTTTTTGTTCATAAAAGGATATTAAATCAGTGAAAGGATACCAGGTACAAAAAGGTCATTATGCAGTGTTTTGAAATGAAGGAATAAAAAGTAAGAACTTACTTTAATATGAAAATCTGAAGAGAGACTTCTGAGTTTGGGCAAATGGTTTATGTTTGTGCCATACTTGAAAAAGGTTCTGTTGGATTTTCATTTTGTTGTAGCAAATTGTCCAACCCACCGGTGTGCCTCTTACTGTATTTCTTTTTTCTTTCCTTTTTTTTTTAAATATTTTTATTTTCTATATTCTTTGTTTACACTCCAAATGATTTCCCCTTTCCCGGATCCCCCCTCCCCATATGTCCCATAAATCTTCTCTCCATCCCTTCTCATTTCATCTCCCTCTTTTTTCTCTGTCCTTATATCCCCTTCCAATGCTAGATCGATCCTTTCCAAGATCAGGACCTTCTCCATACTTCTTCATGGGAGTCATTTGTTATGCAATTTGTGCCTTGGGTATTCAGGGCTTCTGTGCTAATTAATATCCACTTATCAGAGATTGCATTCCATGTGCATTCTTTTGTGATTGGGTTACCTCACTTAGGATGATATTTTCCAGATCAAACCATTTGCCTAAAAATTTTGTGAATTCATTGTTTCTAGTTGCTTTCTAATTGTTTCTAATTGTATTCCATTGTGTAAATATACCACATTTTCTGAATCTATTTCTACTTTGAGAAGCATCTGGTTTCTTTCCAGCTTCTGGCTATTATAAATAAGGCTGCTATGAACATAATGGAGCAAGTGTCTTTATTGCACGCCGGGGAATCCTTTGGGTATATGCCCAGGAGAGGTATAGCACAGTCCTCTAGAAGTCTCATTTCCAGTTTTCTGAGGAACCTCCAGACTGATTTCCACAGTGGTTGTACCATCTTATAGCCCCACCAGCAGTGGAGGAGTGTTCCTCTTATTCCACATCCTTACCAACACCTTCTGTCTCCTGAGTTTTTGACCTTAGCCATTCTGACTGGGGTAAGGTGAAATCTCAGGGTTGTTCTGATGTGCCTTTCCCTAATGATTAATGATGTTGAGCACTTCTTAAGGTGCCTCTCGGACATCCAAATTTCGTTAGGTGAAAATTCTTTGTTAAGATCTGTACCCCATTTTTAATAGGGTTATTTGGTTCCCTGGGGTCTAACTTCTTGAGTTCTTTGTATATATTGGGTATTAGCCCTCTACAGATGTGGGGTTGGTGAATATCCTTTCCCAATTTGGTGGTTGCCATTTTGTCCTTTTAACAGTGTCCTTTGCCTTACAGAAACTTTGTAATTTTATGAGGTCCCATTTGTCAATTCTTGATCTTAAAGCATAAGCTGTTGGTGATCTGTTCAGGAACTTTTCCCCTGAGCGCATATACTCAAGGGTCTTCCCCAGTTTCTTTTCTATTAGTTTCAGTGTGTCTGGTTTTACATGGAGGTCCTTGATCCACTTGGAGTGAAGTTGAGTACATGGAGATAAGAATGGATCAATTCACATGCTTCTGCATGCTGACCTCCAATTGAACCAGCACCATTTGTTGAAGAGGCTATCTTTTTTCCACTGGAAGTTTTTGGATCCTTTGTCGAAGATCAAGTGACCATAGGTGTGTGGGTTCATTTCTGGATCTTCAATTGTATTCCATTGGTGCACTTGTCCGTCACTGTGCCAATACCATGCAGTTTTTAACACTATTGCTCAGCAGTATTGTTTGAAGTCAGGGATACTGATTTCCCCCAGAATTTCTTTTGTTGTTGAGAATAGTTTTAGCTATCCTGTGTTTCTTGTTATTCCAGATGAATTTGAGAATTGCTTTTTCTAACTCTGTGAAGAACTGAGTTGGGATTTTGATGGGGATTGCATTGAATCTGTAGATTGCTTTTGGCAAGATGGCCATTTTAACTATATTAATCCTGCCAATCCACGAGCATGGCAGATTTTTCCATTTTCTGAGGTCTTCTTCGATTTCCTTCAGAGACCTGAAGTTCTTTTCATAAAGATCTTTCACTTGTTTGGTTAGAGTCACACCAAGATACGTTATATTGTTTGTGGCTATTTTGAAGGGTGTCATTTCCCTAACTTCTTTCTCAGCCTGCTTATCCTTTGAGTATAGGAAGGCAACTGATTTGCTTGAGTTGATTTTATTATCAGCCACTTTGCAGAAGTTGTTTATCAGCTGTAGGAGTTCTGTGGTGGAGGTTTTAGGGTCACTTAAGTAGACTATCATGTCATCTGCAAATAGTGATAATTTGACTTCTTCCTTTTCAATTTGTATCCCCTTGACCTCCTTATGTTGTCTAATTGCTCTAGCTAGAACTTCAAGTACTATATTGAAAATATATGGAGAGAGAGGACAGCCTTGTCTAGTCCCTGACATTAGTGGGATTGCTTCAAGTTTCTCTCCATTTAGTTTGATTTTGGCTACCGGTTTGCTGTATATTGCTTTAACGATGTTTAGGTATGGGCCTTGAATTCCTGTTCTTTCCAATACTTTTAGCATGAAAGGATGCTGGGTTTTGTCAAATGCTTTTTCTGCATCTAATGAGATGATCATATGGGTTTTTTCTTTGAGATTGTTCATGTAGTGGAGAGCATTGATGGATTTCCTTATATTGAACCATCCCTGCAACCCTGGTATGAAGCCTACTTAATCATGGTGGATGATCGTTTTCATGTGTTTTTGGATTTGGTTAGCAAGAATTTTATTAAGAATTTTTGCATCAATATTCGTAAGAGAAATTGGACTGAAGTTCTCTTTCTTGGATCTTTGTGTGGTTTTGGTATCAGCATCATTGTGGCTTCATAGAACGACTTGGGTAGCGTTCCTTCTGTTTCTATTTTGTGGAATAGTTTGAAGAGTATTGGTGTTAGGTCTTCTATGAAGGTCTGATAGAACTCTGCACTGAAGCCATCTGGTCCCGTCCTTTTTTTGGTTGGGAGACTTTCTATGAAACTTTTTATTTCTTCAGGTGTTTCAGGACTGTTTAGTTGATCTGTTTGATCCTGATTTAGTTTTGGTGTCAGATATCTGCCTAGGAAACTGTCCATTTTCTCCAGATTCTCCAGTTGTGTTGAGTATACGCTTTTGTAGTTGGATCTAATGAATTTTTTGAATTTCCTCAGTTTTTGTTGTTCTATCTCCCTTTCATTTCTAAGTTTGTTAATCTGGATACTGTCTCTGTGTCCTTTGGTTAGTCTGGCTAAGGGTTTATCTATCTTGTTGATTTTCTCAAAGAACCAGCTCCAGGTTTTGTTGATTCTTTGTATGGTTCTCTTTGTTTCTACTTGATTGATTTTGGCCCTGAGTTTAATGATTTCCTGCCTTCTACTCCTCCTGGGTGAAATAGCTTCTTTTTGTTCCAGGGATTTCAGGTGTGTCATTAAGCTGTTAGTGTATGCTCTCTCCATTTTCTTTTTGGAGACACTCGGGGCTGTGAGTTTTCCTCTTAGCACTGCTTTCATTGTGTCCCATAGATTTGGGTATGTTGTGCCTTCATTTTCTTTATGTTCTAAAAAGTCTTTAATTTCATTCTTTATTTCTTCCTTGATCAAGGTATCATTGAGTAGAATATTGTTCAATTTCCACGTGTATGTTGGTTTTCTGTTCTTTTTTTTTTGCTATTGAAAACCACTTTTACTCCATAGTGATCTGATAGTAGGCATGGGATTAGTACGATCTTCTTATATTTGTTGAGGTCTGTCTTGTGACCAATTATATGGTCGATTTTGGAGAAGGCACCTTTTGAGAAAAAGGGATATTTTTTTGCTTTGGGATAGAATTTATATATATATATATATATGTTAAATCAAATTGGTCCAAAGCTTCAATTAGTTTCATTGTGTCCCTGTTTAGTTTCTGTTTTCCTGATCGGTCCACTGAGGAAAGTGCAGTGTTGAAATCACCCACAATTATTGTGTTAGGTGCAATATGTGTTTTGAGCTTTAATAAAGTTTCTTTTATGAAAGAGGGTGCTCTTGCATTTGGAGCATAGATGTTCAGGATTGAGAGTACTTCTTGTTTTATTTTTCCTTTGACCAGCAAGAAGTGTCCCTCAGATCTCCTTTGATGACTTTAGATTGAAGTCAATTTCTTCTGATATTAAAATGTCTACTCCAGCTTGTTTCCTGAGACCATTTGCTTGTAAAATTGTCTTCCAGCCTTTTACTCTAAGGTAGTGTTTGTCTTTGACCCTGAAGTGTGTTTCATGTAAGCAGCAAAATGTAGGGTCCTGTTTACATATCCAGTCGGTTAGTCTATGTCTTTTTATTGGGGTATTGAGTCCATTGATGTTAAGAGATATTAAGAAATAGTGATTGTTACTTCCTGTCATTTTTGACGTTATTTTTTAAATTGGAATGGTTAACTTCTTTTGGGTTTGATGAAAGGTTACTATCTTGCTTTTTCCAGGGTGAAGTTACCGTCCTTGTATTGGTGTTTTCCTTCTATTATCCTTTGTAGGGCTGGGTTTGTGGATAGATTTGGGTAAACTTGGTTTTGTCATGTAATATCTTAGTTTCTCCATCTATGGTGATTAAGAGCTTTGCTGGATATAGTAGCTTTGGCTGGCATTTGTGTTCTCTTAGAGTCTGCATGAGATCTGCCCAGGATCTTCTAGCCTTCATAGTCTCAGTGAAAAGTCTGCTGTGATTCTGATAGGTCTTCCTTTATATGTTACTTGGCCTTTTTCTCTTACTGCCTTTAATATTCTTTCTTTGTTTAGTACATTTGGTGTTTTGATTATTATGTGAGGGGAAGTATTTCTGTTCTTTTCCAGTCTGTTTGGAGTTCTGTAGGCTTCTTTTATATTCATGGGCATCTCTCTCTTTAGGTTAGGGAAGTTTTCTTCCATAATTTTATTGAAAATATTTGCTGGCCCTTTAAGTTGTAAATCTTCACTCTCATCTATGCCTATAATCCTTAGGTTTGGTCTTTTCATTGTGTCCTGAATTTGCTGGATATTTTGGGTTACAAGCTTTTTGCATTTTGCATTTTCTTTAACTGTTGAGTCCATGTTTTCTAGGGTATCTTCAGCATCTGAGATCCTTTCTTCTATCTCTTGTATTCTGTTGTTGATATTTGCATCTATGTCCCCTGATTTCTTCCCAATGCTTTCTATCTACAAAGTTGTCTCCCTTTGAGTTCTCTTAGTTGTTTCTACTTCTGATTTTAGATCCTGGATGGTTTTGCTTAGCTCCCTCACTTGCTTGTTTGTGCTTTCCTGTAATTCTTTAAGAGATTTTTGTGTTTCCTCTTTCATGACCTCAGCCTGTTGACCAAAGTTCTCCTGTATTTCTTTTAGTGTTTTTGGTTTTTTTTCTTTTGTTTTGTTTTGTGTGTTTGTGTGTTTCCTCATTATTGGCTTTTGTATTCTACTGGATTTTCTTTCAATGATTTTTGTGTTTCCCTTGCAAGGACTTCTAACTTTTGATCCATTTTCTCCTGAATTTCTTTAAGTATGTCCTTCATGTGTTCCTGTACCAGCATCATGACCAGTGATTTTAAATCCAAATCTTGTTTTTCTGGTGTGATGGGGTATCCAGGACTTGCTGTTAAAAGAGAATTGGGTTCAGATGCTGCCATATTGCCTTGATTTCTGTTAGTGACGTTCCTGCATTTGCCTTTTGCCATCTAGTTCTCACTGGTGTTAGTTGGTCTTGTCAATGCTGGACTCACCAGTGCAAGCTGCCGCTTCCCAGGTGGCCTCTGGTGCACAGCTTAC
The DNA here is from genome assembly GCF_947179515.1 of Apodemus sylvaticus. Lineage (NCBI taxonomy): Eukaryota > Metazoa > Chordata > Mammalia > Rodentia > Muridae > Apodemus > Apodemus sylvaticus. Next base: position 75,080,588 of record NC_067475.1, read on the forward strand.
CTCCTACACTGCCTGGAGACTGAGTGCTGGGGCCCAGGCTGTTCAGATCCCAAAGCAGACCCCTAAGGCTCCTGCCAGGGCCTGGTGTATTCAGCAAAGCACACTGACTTCTCCCAGCTGGCCTCCCGGAAGCCCCTCTTGCCTCTTACAGGACCTGGAGATGTGGTGTTGCTGCCCAGGCTCATCTGGATCCGGAAGTGGAGAGATCTGAGGGCTCCCACCAGAGGCCTCAGGACTGGAAGGTAAGCTCCGTGCCACCAGAGGCAGAGCAGACTGCCTCTGGGTGCACACCAGGTCTCCCGCACTTCCTGGAGACTGAGTGCTGTGGCCCAGGTTGTTCAGATCCCAAAGCAGGCACTTGAAGGCTCTGCCAGGACCTGCTGGATTCACCAGAGCACACTGACTTCTCCCAGCTGCGGTGATTATTCTTATTATGGACATATTGGATACAAAATCCAAAAACAAGCACATTTAAACAAAATTAATATTTTCTTTTCAATCATGCAAAAATGGAGGCATACATGGTGACAGGTAACACACATTTCTCAAATACCAACTTTTAATATCTAAGAGAAAGATGCCAACATTACTTACATTCCCTTCAAACGTAAATTTACTCTTGTGGACAAAATTAGAGATGTGTACAGCTCCTCTTTACATTCCTTTTAATGTTATTTATTTTATTTATTTTTTAATTTTCTTCTATGATATTTTTGAAATGGAATACATGTTTCTGCAGTGTGTGTGTGTGTGTGTGTGTGTGTGTGTGTGTGCTTTATAGTAATATCCGTGGAGTCAAGTATAGGGAATAAGAATTTTTCATAAGGATTATAATGTTTGTGAGCCAATATAAGTACTAAACTTATGTCTCTGGTCCCTGCAAAAGCACAAGGTGTTTTTAATAGCTGAATCATATTTCCAGTAACAGTTAAAAGACTGCCATAAACGAAGATCATAGAAGATAAGAATGCTGGGTATAGCAAATGCAATGGGTGAACATAAAATTCCATAACAGAGGTGTTATTTGCTTGATTCCTCCAAGAATTCTATTCCCTGATCTGAAAACAATATCACTGGGCACTAGGGATCTAGGAGGGGCTTAACTAATGTACCCCAGCCAAAGAGTATAAGATCTGCAGCTAATCAGGGGCTCATACACACTAAGATCCATTATTATATTTTAGACCCTCACATGCATCTCCTGCACATAGATGATCATACCCTTTAGAAACTAGAAAGCTTTCACTCTTCAGAAGTGGATCCAGGATAGTTCTCCTCAGTGTTTCCTCATAAGAGGCCTGAATGAGATGAATTAAAAAATTGCCTTCAGCGAAAATAAAGAGAAAGAAGAGACTCCTCCACCTGAGAGTTCTATTTATACCCTCATCTCCTTTCACGTTCTGAGATTTCAGCCTTTGCATCAGAAAAAAGGATATTTAGTTTTTGTAAGGCCAGCTGTCTCCTTATATCATCAAAAACAATGGCATTTATGTAGGTCAAATTTTTATAAGGATGAATGTGTGGAATTTCTATACTTAATACTTGTTTTATGTTCTTGTGCAAAGCAGAGACCTAGCTCTGATTTTGGAACTCATCAAGGATAAAAATGGAAAGTACTAGCATGTGCTGAATTTAACTCATTATTTGTCTCCTCCCCCCCCCCCGCCCCCGCAACTAAGCTGGCTGGCGAGTCACTCAACTCTTCCGATAGCTACCTCCGGCCTTTGTTCTGTGAACAATAGGCTCCGCACCTCGGCTGTTGACACCGCCCCCAAGCCGGTGTTTACCTGAGTCGCCAGCCGACCCGCTGAGACACCACCCCCAAGCCGGTGTTTACCTGAGTCGCCAGCCCGAAGGCAGATGACCCACTGAGACCTGGAGCCAGAGAATTCACAAGACCGCCTCTGAAGCCACAGACTTGTGGAGGGTTGGTCGATCCCCCAAAATACTATTTAACCTGTCTTAAAATTATTAAAACCAGTCTTGACCGGAATCCCCCGCCTTGACTCAAATCTCTTTTCACCTCCTCTGTCCCTGTAACCCCAAAATTCTCTCAACAGGTAACCCGGTTTACATGTGGCTGCTGGCAGCTACATAATTGGCGCCTGAATGTGGGAAAACCTGGTACGGGAGAATTTCCTGAGGTAGCCCTATCAAGCAAAGCTTCGCAGAAAAGGTGATAAGAAATGGTATCCGCACGGTAAGCAACATAGAGGTCAAAACTAGCGCTAGTGAATATCGTGTCTATCGTTGTGAGTGCTGAAGGGATACGGTTTTTCAAGCAAACTGTGTAGGCCCGGCACAGTGGCCGCTTGGGTTGAAAAGATAGGGAAAATGGGACAGGAAAGTTCGTGCGAGATTTGTGCACGCAACATTCAAGAGTTGCTTCAGGCGAAAGGGATAGGGTTTGAAGAAGAAAGATTGGAGGATTTCTTGGACCAGATATATTCCTGTTGTCCTTGGTTCCAAGAAAAACGAACGTTAAATGAGAGAACTTGGCTGAGAATCAGTAATTCGCTAAAGGCAGCCAAGGCAGACAATATCACTCTCTGCCTCTGGACTCAACTAAAAGGCCTTGTAGAGAGGATCCCTGTAATAGAAGATTCTCCACAATCTAAGTCTCGTAAATACAGAGACAGTTCTGATGAGCATATTGTAAGAAAAAAAAATAGCTCATCCCGAGAAAGGAGCAACCAAAGTTCATGGAGAAACTTGGCCCCCCGAAGCGCCATCTGCTCCGCCTGTGACTTTGATGGCAGAGGCCGAGATCCAGAAGGACATGCAATTACAAAAGTTAGAGTTTGAAATTAAATTGCAGAAATTGACTAATGAATTACAGGAGCTAAAAAGGGTCTCTAATACTAGAGAGAACAATAACTCGGAGACCCGCCAGTCGCCATTAGAAAGAGTTATAAACCAGGCCCGCGGGGAGGGGCAGGATACGTCAGAAATCTTAGCTTTTCCAGTCCTTGAGATAGAAGACCAGGACAATGTGATTAGACAATATCAGACCTTAGAATTTAAGGTGATAAAAGAATTAAAGCTAGCCGTAGCCCAGTACGGCCCGACAGCTCCCTTTACACAGGCGTTATTGGATACTGTGATAGAGTCGAATCTAACTCCACAGGATTGGAAAACGCTGTGTAAAGCTACGTTGTCGGGGGGAGATTTCTTGCTTTGGAGTTCTGAATGGCGTGAGGCTAGCAAAAGAACCGCTGCCACTAACACTCAAGCAGGCCATCCAGAATGGAGTGCGGACAGGACTGGCCATGTAACTGGCCATTGACAGAGACCCTAACGCATCTGCAGGGTATCGGTTATTCAAACAACCCCAAACAGAGCGCAAGACTTTTAACTTGGAAAGATGCAGAGGGAAATTCAGGACAAATTCGGCCTTTTGTGATGCAGAACTTGCCGACTACTCTCTGGGGTAGAGACCTTCTATCTCAGATGAATTTAATTCTGTGTAATCCTAATGAAATCGCCTCTAAGCAAAAGACGGTGTCGGAGGAAACCGTACCTGCTCAGGGGCTTGGAAATGAAGGACAGGGCACTAGAAAGTTTAAAAACCCCCAGGCAAACCCTAACTCTAGAAGTCTGGGGCATTTTCGGTAATGGCCACTATCCTGCCTGCACCCCACGCTGATAAAATTCAATGGCTTAGTGACAATCCTGTGTGGGTCGATCAGTGGCCTTTATCTAAGGAGAAATTGGAGGCCGCCTCTCTGCTGGTGCAGGAACAGTTAGAGGCGGGACATTTAATAGAGTCATTATCTCCATGGAACACGCCAATATTCGTAATTAAAAAGAACTCCGGCAAATGGAGATTGTTACAGGATTTAAGAAAGGTAAATGAAACAATGTTGCCCATGGGAACCTTACAAGCGGGTCTTCCATCCCCCGTGGCTATCCCAAAAGGGTTTCATAAAATAGTCATAGATTTAAAAGATTGTTTCTTTACCATTCCTTTGCACCCTGAAGATTGCAAAAGGTTCGCTTTCAGTGTTCCTTCTATTAACTTTACAGAGCCTATGAAAAGGTTTGAGTGGACAGTGCTTCCCCAGGGTATGGCAAACAGCCCGGCTTTATGCCAGAAATTCGTAGCACGGGCCATTCAATCTGTGAGACAGAAATGGCCAGATATTTACTTTATCCATTTCACAGATGATTTTCTAATTGCAGGAAAAAAATCCTCAGACCTTGCTTTTATGTTTTAGAGATTTGCAGCAAGCCTTGGTCGCTAAAGGGCTGCAGATAGCTCCAGAAAAGGTTCAGATCCAGGAGCCATATAATTATCTGGGTTTTAAACTTACAGACCAGTCAATTTTTTCCCAGAAGCTAATTATCCGCAGGGACAATTTGAAAACTTTAAATGATTTTCAGAAGTTATTGGGTGACATTAATTGGCTTCGGCCGTATTTAAAACTTACAACAGGAGAATTACAACCTTTATTTGATATTCTTAAAGGAGATGCTGATCCGACATCCCCTAGGGTATTAACTTCAGAAGGACTTTTTGCTTTACAGACAGTGGAGAAACCTATTGAGAACCAACTTGTTACCTATATAGATTATTCCTTACCTCTGCATCTGCTAATTTTTAATACGACTCATTCACCTACAGGATTGTTATGGCAAAAGGCTCCTCTGATGTGGATTCATTTGAGGGTGTCTTCTAGGCGAAATATTTTGCCATATTTTGAGGCAGTGGTCCAAGTAATTATGCTTGGTAGAAAGCAGGCGCTGACTTATTTTGGTAAGGAGCCGGACTTTATTATACAACCTTACAGTGTAAATCAGGATGAATGGCTAAAACAGCATAGCACAGATTGGCTGCTAGCGCAGATTGGTTTTAAAGGGTGTATAGACAATCATTATCCTCAAGACAAGTTAATAAAGTTTTTAAATATGCATGAGGTTGTATTCCCTAAAATGACATCTTTACGGCCGCTGCAGAATGCACTCCTAGTTTTCACAGATGGTTCGTCAAAAGGAAAAGCCGGATATAGTGTTAACAATCAGCAGGTGGTCGTAGAAACGCCTGGGTTATCCGCTCAGTTATCAGAGCTTACAGCAGTGCTGTGTGTTTTTCAAACTGTAAATAGTACGTTTAATCTCTTTACTGACAGTTCTTATGTTGCATTTTCTATACCGCAATTAGAAACCTGTGGCACGTTTAATTTTAATACGCCAGCTGGATCCTTGTTTTCACAATTGCAAGGTATCATTCTTGCTAGAAAAAATCCTTTTTATATAGGACACATCAGATCTCACTCGGGTCTCCCTGGACCTCTGGCTCAGGGCAATGAGTGCATTGACAAGGCGCCAATTGGTCAAGCCTTGGCACTCACACCCATAGAATTGGCAAAACGTGATCATGATAAATTTCATCTTTCGAGTCATACGTTGAGACTCCGCCATAAGATCACAAAAGAACAAGCTAGAATGATCGTAAAGCAATGCCCTAATTGTCTCACTTTAGCACCAGTGCCCCATTTAGGGGTTAACCCACGTGGCCTTGTGCCCAATCAAATTTGGCAAATGGATGTAACTCACTATGCGGAATTTGGGAAATTAAAATTTATACATGTTTGCATTGATACGTGCTCAGGACTTATTTTTGCTTCCCTGCATACGGGAGAAGCCTCTAAAAATGTAATTGATCATTGTTTACAAGCCTTTAATACCATGGGGGTACCTAAGGTCATTAAGACAGACAATGGACCAGCCTACACTGGTAAGAACTTTATCTCATTCTGTAAGGAATTTAATATACAACTTAAAACTGGAATTCCTTACAATCCAATGGGGCAAGGAATAGTGGAGCGTGCCCATCGCACACTTAAAAATTGGCTTATTAAAACTAAGAAGGGGAATTTATATCCTCCTCGGTCTCCAAAATCACATCTTGCCTTTGTTTTATTCGTTTTAAATTTTCTCCAAACGGATGCTAAAGGCCAGTCCGCTGCAGACAGGCACTGGCATCCGGCTACTTCTAATTCCTACGCCATGGTTAAGTGGCGGGATCCTTTAAATAATTCATGGAAAGGCCCAGACCCCGTTTTAATATGGGGAAGAGGTGTGGTTTGCATTTTCTCACAGGAAGAAGAAGGAGCGCGTTGGTTGCCAGAGAGATTGGTACGACACGTGGATTCCACCCCCAAAACTGTTGGTAAGTATAATTAATTCAAAGGCTGTTTTCAAGCCACCTCCCAGTTACTTGGGGAGGTATAGTTCCTTTGTGTTCTTGCAAATTAAGTTGCAAGCCAGGCCTCTTGCCTGAGGCCACTGAATTTCAATTAAACAAAAATTGGTTTGAGCTCCCAAGACTAACCAGACAGGTTCTCTTAATCTCCTTTTATATTTCAAGCAGATAACACTCAGAAGACGAAATTCCTTCAGCATGGCCTCAGGTTGAGGATGGGTAGCCTTTTCAGCCAGCCAGCGCTTAGCCGCAGAGAATTTACTCTGCCAGTGGAATTCCTCGGGGATGAGGCTGCATGATACTCGGAATCATGCGTGTTTGTTATTACAACAAACATGGGCATCAGTTGAGGTGCGAGGCGAGGCACTGCAAGGTAAAGGGAAAAAATTCCTGGCTCCGAGTTTCCCTGAAAAGCACGCCCAGCTGCATGGGGGTTTGACATCGAAAGACTGTCCTGAAAAAAAAGGCGGTCTAACCCCCCCCCCCCGAAAAAGATGTCCGTAATGCATAAGGGGGCTAGGGCCAATGCTTTCACTCACTGATGAATGCCCGTCATCCATTGGATGAACTTAATTATTTCCACTGAGTTGTTTAAAATTAATAATTAAGGGGGAATTGTCTCCTCCCCCCCCCCCCCCCCCGCAACTAAGCTGGCTGGCGAGTCACTCAACTCTTCTGATAGCTACCTCCGGCCTTTGTTCTGTGAACAATAGGCAATAGGCTCCGCACCTCGGCTATTGACACCGCCCCCAAGCCGGTGTTTACCTGAGTCGCCAGCCGACCCGCTGAGACACCGCCCCCAACCCAGTTTACATGTGGCTGCTGGCAGCTACAATTATGAGTTCTCAGGTCTTCACTTTTATACTTAATTGAGGTTCCTTGGTCATTTTTCCTGTGTTTGCTGTCTGTTCACTCAGTTTGCACCCTAATCTTTTACACTGGACACAAAAAATGCTAATAGTCATCTCTTTTCCAGATAATGGAAGAAGATCCTGTAACAAATATTTGAACCAATTGAAGAAGAATCACAGCCTTGAAGAGAGCGTGGATATGATAATAAAAATGGGGCTTGTGTATTATAAAAAGATGAAGAACAATACTGTCTAATATCGCCAGCTTCACAGTCCTTTACCTGGTCTTAAAGGGAGTCAAAATAGCCATGGATAGAGTTAATAATCAGGAGTTCAAGGCATCTTGCATCTAACCAACTTGTACTGGCTAGTTTTGTGTGCCAACTTGACACAGGCTGGAGTTATCACAGAGAAAGGAGCTTCAGTTGGGGAAGTACCTCCATGAGATCCAGCTGTGGGGCATTTTCTAAATTAGTGATCAAGTGTGGGTGGTACCACCTTTTGGCTGGTGCTCTTGGGTTCTATAAGAGATCAGGCTGAGGAAGCCAGGGGAAGCAAGCCAGTAAGAAATATCCCTCCAAGGCCTCTGCATCAGTTCCTGCTTCCTGACCAGCTTGAGTTCCAGTCCTGACTTTCTATAGTGATGAACTGTAATGTGGAAGTGTAAGCTCAATAAACCCTTTCCTCCCAAACTTGCTTCTTGGTCATGATGTTTGTGCAGGAATGCAATCCCTGACTAAGACACTACTGTTGCTATGCAAATGTTGTATCACACACATTAATATAATTGTTGTGGACCTGTAATTTACAGGAATAAAGTTTTTATCCACACATGCTCTCAGTGCAGCTGATGTTGATTTCTTTGTCCTTCCAATAAAACTGTCTACCAGTTACTCTGCACCTTCTACAGAGGTTTAAGTTCTTTGATCCTTTACAAAGAAATGACCAACCACAAGACATTAGGATTGTTTTTAACCACTTTTTTCATATATGTAGCAAAATCTTACTGTTGAAATCAGTCCAATTTCACATGTCCACTTATTATGGCCCTTGTCAAAAGAGAAATTCAAACCAGTTAGTTTACTCTTCTCAACATATCTGTCATGTTAATGTAGGGTATGATAAATTCTATGCATCACTATTGAAGAACTAATGTCTCTCCTAGTTGAAATTGTGCAAAACTAACAGTGTTTCTTTTAGGAATCCATGCCAGAAGACAAGTTCCTGAGTTCTGATAGTCTGAATGAAGACAGAAGTGAGATTAGCAGCAAGAAACCTATTTCTGAGTCCATGTTTCCTTGCTTTTAGACAATTGTATGATTCCTTGGTCCTTATATGACAGCATTCTTATATGACAGCAAGTTAAGAGTTGAAATTATTCTCCTTCATGCTTCATGGTGGAAGTGATACATCTAATTTGATAAAATGTATAAGAAACTCCATGAGCTAGTGCTGACAGACTCACAGGGGAGGTTGCAGTTGGTACATATCCTTAAGTGTTTCCTTTCAGAAAATAGTAATTTCCACTTGATTAACTGTCTCAGAAATTATTTCCTCATTATCTATGGATTACCATGGAATTGGGTTCAGTACTTCTTCAAAAGACATTTTTCTTCATATATGTAATGTTGGCATAATACAAACAAGTAAAATAGAGATAAATGCAGGAAGCAATCTAAGAGGGCACCTTGCAGATGAGAACAAACAACCTAATCAATCTCCTACTTAAAAATTACGTTTCAGGATAGTATATTGTACACAATAAAAGAACAAGAAAGGTATTTGTATTTGACTTCAAATGATCATAGGTAGTATTGTACATTGGAAAATTTTCATTGATGAGCAAGGCAACCGTTGGCCACAGTAGAGAAAGAAAATCCAATAGGTTCATTTTGGAAAACCATGGTTGGAGTGTTGTGTGAGAGAAAAAAATGATAAGTAACATACCTATTTATGCTCTGCCTCTTCGTTTGGTCACATGCTGCTAAATCTCTGAAGAAATATGCCTTTCACTCTATTGCAAGATGCCACAGAATACAAAAAATATTGCCTTAATAAATGTCCACTTTCTATTCACTATGAAATATCACCCAGGATACAAGTGTAAGTGACTCTTATTTATATGAAGATTCTAGAGAATTTTCTTAAGAAGTCCAGAATCTCTGTGAAAACAAAGGGATCTCCATTTTTCCCACTGTGGTTTTGCTTAATGAATAGGTAGATGTGTAATTTTATTGAGTGGTTTCTCCTCTCATTATTTTGGAAGATTTCCTTTTATCTTTTTCTCTTCTTACTAAATGATACTACCAAATATTAAAGACACAAAACAGTCCAGAAAAGTCAGTGCAGATAATTGTCTTGGTACTACCCTTTCATACAATCCTACTCCAGACATACTAAGAATAAAAATCCCTATCACATCCACAAAACACCCACTAATAGATATTTGAGCAAAGTACAATGATACATATTGAGGTGGGCATTATTCACTTGAGTAAAACTCCAATATGTATTAATAGAACACACTGACCAAATAGAAAGTTTTGGGAGAGAAAGATGAGCTCATTGTATTTCAAAGAATAAAACATTTCTCTTTAGAAATGATCCACATTCTATGAAATTATTTGTGATTCTGACCGGGCTTCTTGACTTTTGATCTTGGGTTTAAATCTACAAATCTTTAGTAATTTATAAACAGTTTAGAAAAATCTTACATAGACATTGCCTCCATTTTCTATCTTCATGATAACATCACTGAGTGTATCATTGTATATATTGTGTATCTGACCTCTGAACACTCATTTCTCTGACACTGAGACACAGGAGTACATGACACCAAGAGATATTGCTGAGGACTGGAGTTAATTATTTATGTCTTCTGAATATGTGACTATGTTGTAAAAAAGCTACAGTTTCTGCCAGTGATCCCAAGGATGAGACTATATAGACCAATGCCAAAACAACATAGTGAAAACTATCGATTCAGATGCAGTGAGATATGTGCTTCACTGGTTCAAAATAAAGCCATGCTATAGGGCTGAAGGTAGATCTGAGCATTCCTTTTTTTTTCTACATTCTTTGTTTACATTCTAAATGATTTCCCATTTCCCGGTGTCTCCCTCCCCATAAGTCCCATAAGCCCTTTTCCCTCTGCCCCTTTCCTGATCAACCTCCTCCCACTTCTCTGCCCTGGTAATCCCTTATATTGCTGCATCAAGCCTTTCCAGGACCAGGGCTCTCTACTCCCTTCCTCTTGGGAATCATTTGATATGTTAATTGTGTCTTGGATATTCAGATCTTCTAGGCAAATATCCACTTATCAGTGACTGTATTTCATGTGTGTACTTTTGTGATTGGGTTACCTCACTTAGGATGATATTTTCCAGTTCCAACCATTTGCTTAAAATTTTCATGACTTCGTTGTTTTTAATTGCTGAGTAGTATTCCATTGTGTGACTATACCAGATCTTTTGTATCCATTCCTCCATTGAGGGACATCTGGGTTCTATCCAACCTTTGGCTATTATAAATAAGGCTGCTATGAACATAGTGAAGCATGTGTCCTTATTTCATCCCATGGAATCCTCTGGGTATATGCCAAGAATGGTATAACAGGGGGTCTCTGGAAGGGTCATGGCTAGTTTTCTGAGGGACTGCCAGACTGATTTCCAGAGTGGTTGTATCAACTTGCAATCCCACCAGCAGTGTAGGAGTGTTCCTCTTTCTCCATATCCTCACCAACACCTGCTGTCTAAAGGACACTGTTAATTGGACAAAACGGCAACCAACATATTCAGAAAAGATCTTCATCAGCCCTACATCTGACACAGGACTATTATTCAATATATATAAATAACTCAAGAAGTTAGACTCCAGAGAGCCAAATAACCCTATTAAAAAATGGGGAACAGGGCTAAATAAAGAATTTTCACCTGAAGAATTTAGAAAAGCTGAGAAGTAGCTTAAGAAATGTTCAAACTCATTAGCCATTAGGGAAATGCAAATCAAACAACCCTAATCTAAGCATTCTACCTCACTTAGATATTGTCCCAGAAACCATTATAACCAGGGGAGCTGGTATGAAATAAGAGTGTTGTGAGAACATGGCCAAATATGAAATTTCTTGCTGTCTCTACCAGGACTAAGGTTGAGTCTTCCCTGTTCTTGGCCTTCTTTTCCTAATGCAATTAGCCTTAAAAACTCACAAACCCCCACAAATATACACTTCTTCATTTGACATAGTGACAATACCCGATGGCCTTATATTAATAAGGAATATGTCGAGATACCACTTGGAATTCCTTTTCTGCAAATATGCATTCGCAGCTCCTAAGTGTCAGTCAATAATGTACAGTAGCCCTCAAAAACCATACCACTATTCCAAGGATTATACAGGCATATTAATCTCCAATAAAGACATGTTTTTCACTCCATTTTTTCACCTTCTGTAATTACAACCATGGCCCTGCCTATACTACTCACTCTGCTAAAGTTCATTTCCTCTAGTCTAGCATTGTATGCAAATAAGTGTGAATATTCAGATGGGGAAAAAGCTGTGTGAATCTGCTCATGAGACTGTTACAATAGGTTTCTGTCTGTAAGCATATGAGAGTATAACTATTAGAATTAGGGATTGCATCTCTCGCATTTGATTGGTCTCCCATTGGGGTATTTATTGCTTGGGTTTTCCTTCAGTCTCTGTTCCTTCTTTATCATGACACATCTTACTGGAAAGACAAATTTTTGAGATGAAGGTTTTAAGTCATATACTTATAGCTGTTTTCTCCTCTGGGGGTCCTGCCTAGATTGTAGATTAATGTTTCAATCTCTGTATCATGCTTTGATAGGAATCTATTTACTGCCTCAAATTAGAATTTTCATTCTGACTACAGGACTTATTGAACTTATTCCATTTCACTTCCCTCCTCTCTTACTGAGGTCCATCTCATCAACAACCTCTGAGTAATGTTTAGTTTCTTCCTCTGAGTGAGATTCATCATTTTTTCCATTGGGACCACTGTATTATCCAGTTTCTCTTGGTCTATAGGATATAGACCAAGATATTCTCAAGTGAAGATATTTGGAATGATATTCTCAAGTTCCACCCATTTCTATGCAAATTTCATGACACCTTTGATTTTCACAGCCATATAATATTCCACTGTGTAGATGTACCACAGTTACTTTATCCATTTTTCTGCTGAGGGACATATAATTTTATTTCTGGTTACTGGCTATTATGAACAAAGATACAATGAAAATAGCTGAACAATTGCCTCTGGGTATAATAGGGCATCACTAGGTACACTTGCAGGAGTGTTATCAAAGTGTCTTGTCGTAAAACTATTCCTAGTTTTTCTTTTGAGAAACAGCAAAATTGTTTTCCAATGTGGTTGTAAAATTTAGACACCCATCAGTAATTGTCGAATATTCCATTTGCTCCACATAATACTCAGTTTGTGCTATCATTTTAATTTTGATTTTAGCCATTCTTGCTAGTTACTGGAAGGAATCACAAAATGATTTTGATATTCATATCCCATAAGACTAAGAACAGAAATAATTTTCAGCAACTTAAGCATTCCTCTTTTGAAAATTCTCTGTTTAGCTATGTATCCTATTTTTAATTGGGATATTTGAATTGTTCCTGTCTAACTTCTTCTGTAATTTATAAATTTTGGATATTAGCCCTCTGTTAGAAGCTTGGCTAAAGTATTTTCCCAGTCAGCTCTCATTTATTCTCTTTACAATTTTTTATACTTTGACCCTGATTTGGCTAAATTTCTTTAGATTTCTCTACATTTATTTTGATGTTGACCACTGGATTGTTACATACTAGCTCTATTGTGTTTAGATATTTGCCATGCATCTCTGTTTTCACTAAGACATTTTAACTAGAGGGAATGTTGAACTTTTTCAAAGAATTTTCAACATCTAATGAAATGATCTTGTGATATTTTTCTTTTGTTTGTTTATATCTTGGATTACATTGGTGGATTTTCACATACTTCTCCATCCTTAGGGGGGCACCTACTTGATCATGGTGGACTATGTTTTGCTGTATTTCTGGATTCATTTTTCAAGCATTTTATTGAGTGTTTTTGCATCATTTTTCATAAAAGTTACTGGTTTGAAGTACTTTATCTTTTTTGTGATTTTTTTTATTCAATGTATTCTTTATTTACATTTCAAATGATTTCCCATTTTCTGGGTCTCCACTCCCCATAATTCCCATAAGCCCCCTTCCCTCCCCCAGTTCCTCCATCTATTCCTTCCCACTTCCATGTTCTGGTATTCCCCTATACTGTTGCACTGAGTCTTTCCAGAACCAGGGGCCACTCCTCCATTCTTTTTGTACATCATTTAATATGTGGATTATTTCTTGGGTCTTCCAAGTTTCTAGGCTAATATCCACTTATCAGTGAGTTCGTACCATGATTGATCTTTTGATACTGGGTTACCTCACTTAGTATGATGTTCTTTTTCTAACTTGAGTCTAGATATGCTGTATGAATAACAGTGACTTTGGCCTCATAGAATGCGTATGACAGTGATCCTTCTGTTTCTATTTTGTGTAATAGTGTGAGGAGTATTGGTTTTAGCTCTTCTTTGAATGTTGGTAGAGGGCTATGTTAAAACTATATAGCCGTGTGCTTTTTTGTGGTTTTGATACTTTTGATGACTGCTTCTATTTCATAGGGGTTATATGGCCATTCAATAGTTTACTCTGGTCTTGAATTAACTTTGGTATATGGTATCTATATATAAAACCATCCATTTTATCAAGATTTTCCAATTTTGTGTAGTATAGTTTTTTGAAGTAAAAGACACTGTTCTGTGAATTTCTTTGTCATCTATCATTAAGTCTCCCTGCTCAATCTGAATTTCTCTTTATAATTGTCTTTTAGCTAGTTTGAGTGAAAGTTTGTTTTTCTTGCTGATTTTCTGAAGAAGTCAGATATTAGATTTGTAGATTCTTTGTATTTTTGTCATTGTTTCCATTTCTTTGTTTTGAGCCCGAATTTTGATTATTTCTCATCTTCTATTTTTCTTGTATGGTTTTGCTTCATTTTGTTTGAAGCTTTCAGATATATTTTCAATTGATGGTATGAGAACTTTCTGATTCTTCTGTGGAAGCACACAAAGCTATGCACTATTTTTTTTTTTTTATTTTTCCCTCATAGGCTTTGGTAAGATGATGATGATGATGATGGCAATGATGATGATGATGATTGATGATGATGATGATGATGATGATGATGAATGATGATGATGGTGATAATGATGATGATAATTATAATTAAATCTTCCTTTACATTTCCAACAATACCACCCTCTGAGTCCACTAGTCCTCACCTCTCTCTATAACATACCTCCTCTGATATCTCCAAGTAGATATCCCCACCACCTCTCCTCAACCCCACCAGATCAACCACTCCCTGGAGCATCAAGTCTCTCAAGGGTTAGGTACATTTTCTCTCAATGAGGTCAGACCAGGCAGTCCTCTTCTTTATAACTGTCATGAGCCTCATACCAACTTGTGTATACTGCTTAGTTTGCGGCTAAGTGAGATTTCCAGTGTCCAGGTAATTTGAAACTGCTGCTGGTTTTATGGGATCACCGGAGATGTAAGCTTCTTCCACTTTCCCCCCAATTCAACCCCAGGGGACACAGCTTATGACCATTGGATGGGAATAAATATCTTCACCAGACTCTTTCAGCTGCTTTTTGAGCCTCTAGGATGGCAGCCATGCTAGGCTCTCTTTAGGAACATCATAGCATCAGTAACAGTGTCAGGCCCTAGAACCTCCATTGGAGCTGCATTCTAATCTGGGCCTTTCGCTGGACATCCTCTCCCTCAGGCTCTTCTCCATTTGTGTTCCTGCAGTTCCTCTTGACAGGGACAGTCTCTGAGTCTGAGCCAAATATATATGATGGAAAAGAGAAAGCATCTTCAATAAATTGCTGTTGTCTTACTGGAAGAATGTAAATAGATAAATATTTGTCACTTTCCAAAGGTCAAGTAAAAGTGCATCAAGTACCTCGACCTAAAACCAGATACAATGAATCTAATAGAAGAAAAGTGAATTCATTGGTATGAGGGGACATTTCCTAAAGGGAACTCAGATCAGGCTCTAAGATCAAGAATTGGTAAATTGGAGCTCATGGAACTGAAAAGCTTCTGTAAGGCAAAGGACATAGTCAATAGAACAAAGTAGTAACCTACAGATTTGGAAAAAAGTCTTCACTAACCTGATATCAGAGAGAGGACTAATATTCAAAATATATGAGCTCATGAAGCTAACCCCCAAATCTACAAACAACCCAATGAAAAAATGGGCTATAGAACTAAATAGAGAATTTACAAAAGAGCAACCCCAAATGGCTGAGAAACCCTTAAAACTGTTAAAATCACAATCCTGTAAATCAAAACAATCCTAAGATTCCACCATACACCAATGTGAATGACTGAGATAAAAAAAAAAAATTAAGTGACAACACTTTTTATTCTGGATGTGGAGTAAAGGATCCCTGCTCCACTTCTCATGGGATTAGTGTTAATAGTATAGCTGATGCCAGAGCTCTGGAACCACACTAATAACTCACTACAGGGAACATTTGCAAGTAAAGATATTTGGTACAAAACATGAAAATTATGTGACATGCCACAGATATTTATTTTGTAGAAAAGTTTCAATTTATATATTATTTCTGGGAGGTATTTGAAGGACAGAGTGTCTATAATTAGGCAGGTAGATCAGTGGTATTTGGTGCATGAAGTCACAGTCACATAAAATAAAGGTATTTAAAAATGCTGATGTTTATGAAACAGGAATGTAGGGCTATCATCAGTATTGTTTTTCTTAAATACTTATTAAAGCAAGTTAATACTATATCAGATATAACATGAATACCATTCTCTCCAAATTGGGCTATTGCCCATGTCACATTTAGGAGAGTTATGTACAGATACATTGGCATGTTTTTGCTTGCAAAATTCCTTATTATACTAGCTTCCATTTATCAGGGATCATTTTGTTGTTCCCATTAGAGATGAACCCATGAATGGAATGGTCTAGAATACAATTCAGAAATTTTATACTTTCTAGGGCTAAGGTTGTTGTCTGATTCTTGGGTATGTTACATTTTGCTTGCAGAAATAGAGCAGGATTGTGGTTTAGAGTGTGCCAACCACTGGTTTTTAGAACATGTATAAGGGAAAGTGAGTGCTGACTAGAATATCTACATGTGAATTGTTTAGGCAAAGTCTTCATGGGTTTATTCACCCTTGACCCAGTTTTTCTTTTGTGCTTTCTCTTTACTAGCTGAGTCCTATACTATATCCCCTAATACTTGACCTTCAAAACTGAAACAGCATCTGACCAAACAAGCTCAGTCAACCAAACATTCTCAAGGGAGGAAGTAAGTATTGAAAAGAAAAAGGCAAATAGAAACCATTATAACATTATTCCAGCCAGAGCTGAGGCTGAAGCAGGTGTATTTTTCTCCAGCCTCTTTTTATACCACTCTAAGTACATGCAAATAATAAGGTCAGTTTTAGGCCAAGAAACAAACAAGACAATATACAAAGTCTCATGTTCACTGTTTCTTTGCACTCATCAGTATGGATAAGATAAGAGGAATGCCACACATTACTTGTCTGAGTTTACCTTGAGATTTGTATTATCCCAAACATAAATATTATTGCCTGAGCCTATTTCCAGAGTCCTACCATAATGTCAAATTCCTTTCAAATTTCTACAAAGCAGCCCCAAAAGTTCTTCACATCTCCCCATTTTTATTTCATAAGCAAGAGAACCCCTGTCTTAGGTTTTACTGGCAGGAATGCCTTACTTATGAGTCCATTTTAAAAGCAATGCTTAGCTTGGTAACTCTGTTAAGAACCTTCTTCATCATTGATTGCCAGTCTCTTAAATTCTGTATTTAATTCAGTATTCTGTCTGGGGGTCCATTTTTACTTTCAATCAATGTATTTTGTCAGCCTACATGTTAATGTTGTTAAAGGCAAGTTGTATCACCATGGACAGCAATGACAGTATTCCCAGGATATGAAGTCTAATGTGTTCAAGCTATATATGCCATTCTCAAAGCTTGGCCAATTTAGAACTACTGACCTTAAGCCACTAATACATTTATCAGAAGTATCTACCATAATGTCAAATTCCTTTCAAATTTCTACAAAGCAGCCCCAAAAGTTCTTCACATCTCCCCATTTTTATTTCATAAGCAAGAGAACACCTGTCTTAGGTTTTACTGGCAGGAATGCCTTACTTATGAGTCCAGAATATGCATTTTAAAAGCAATGCTTAGCTTGGTAACTCTGTTAAGAATCTTCTTCATCATTGATTGCCAGTCTCTTAAATTCTGTATTTAATTCAGTATTCTGTCGGGGGGTCCATTTTTACTTTCAATCAATGTATTTTGTCAGCCTACATGTTAATGTTGTTAAAGGCAAGTTGAATCACCATGGACAGCAATGACAGTATTCCCAGGATATGAAGTCTAATGTGTTCAAGCTATATATGCCATTCTCAAAGCTTGGCCAATTTAGAACTACTGACCTTAAGCCACTAATACATTCATCAGAAGTATCTACAGCGTTAAAGCTCAGTAGAAGCAGGATTCTTGAAATTCATAATCTAAGCATACACAGTTTAAACATCCAGAGAGGTAATTCAGCCTGCACCTTCCTGGAGGTTCCTCCTGCCTCCCCCAGAGTCTGTAGTTCTGTGCAGGATGTGGGACCCCATTTCTTACCCACAGCCTCTTACACAGGTATTATATTTTAATTTCAAGTGTTGGCACTTGTCAATTGTTGGGTTTGCTTATTAAATAACCAAAGTTTTACTCATATTCTCTTTTTCCATCTGCAGAGCTCAAACAATTTTTCCTAATTTTTTCTCTAGCAGGTTTGAATTTTGGGGTCATAAGTTATTGTCTCTAATCTAGTAGAGTGATTATTAAACAGGAGGCAAGATAATCATCTATTTTAATTCATCTATATGCAGATATTCAGTTTGCTGGTTGCGTCTGTCAAGCACACCTGTTTTCCCCGATTGAAGCTATTAGCACCTTGTCAAAACAAGCTTTTTCTACAAGAAGACCTACAGAATCAACAATCCTGGGCCTATGGAGGCTCAAAAGACTTACTGCCACATCTAGAGAATTTATGTGCTAGACATATTCCCCCTACACAAATGTAGCAGTTGTGCAGCTTGGTTTTTGTGTGTCTCCTAAAAATTGGAAAGGGAGCTCTCTATTATTCTTAACTATTATCTGCCTTTGGATCCATTTCCCCTACATTGGCTACCTTGCCTCCCCTCAGAGGAAAAGGATGTAACTAGTTCTGCTGTTACTTGATGTGCCAGGTTGGATTGATATTGATGGGGGACTCTGCTTCTCTCATAGGAGCAGGTATTATGTGTAGAGGATATTAATGTAGGACTTGGAGAAGAGGAGTTTGTTGGGCTGTGATCAGGATGAATCGTGAATAAAAAATAATGAATAATAAAAAAATAACTGAAGAAAGACCCAGATATGGTAAGCTAAGTCAGAAGAACTAAAGAATCAAAAAGGTCTTCTCTACCTGAGGATATGTGTTCAATCCTAACAATGATATAAAAGTCATCTGTAATTCCTGTTTCACGGGAGCCAGTGCTTTTTTTTTTTTTTTTTTATCACCAAATTCACATGGTGCATGAATTTTAATCTTTGCAAAACATACATAATAATGTAACAAACATGTAAAAGAAAATCTCAAAAAAATAAATCAATAGTATAGTTTCATGGATTCCTGTATAGATCATACATTCTGTCTCATTGAACTACATATCTGTTTGGGGCCAGATGATAAAAAGACAAACAAATACATAATTCATTTCGGTCCCTACTTTGTCCTTTTTAGGGCCACTGAATTATCAATTTTTGAGTCATATTGACCTGAGAGTGGCATGTGTCTACCAAGAGTCCAGCTAGAAAAGCTGGCATTTACCTACTTTGCTAAGAACTTCAGCTTTATAAGTGAGCTTCAGATTCCCCTGACTGAATGCTGTCTGCTGGTTATTATTTCTCTATCCTTTTTCTATTTATCCAATATTGTTTTAAACCCTGGCTGCTTTGTTGCGTTCATTACAATTTCTAAGCTTTATGATACATTTTTTCCTTTTTGACATTTTCTATATTGTCAATATCTTATAGTCATATTTTACTCTGCTAGGATATTTCCATAATTCTTTTTCTTTCCTTATTAAAAGAGCCTGTCAAAGATGGAGGACACATAACAGTGAAAGTCAATGCAGATAAGTGTTATGGTGTTTCCCTCTAATACTCTCCTATTCCAGTTATACAAAATGCCCTATACTCCCAGTAAATCCAGAAACCTCCCCTTCACCTTTTAACACCCAAGAATGAGCTATAAAATATAGCCAACAAATCCCATATCTTCTTAAAGATACCTCTTATTTTGTTTTCATTTCAGGAAATCTCTGGGTAATAGTCCTGCAGAAGAAATCCCATGCTAGTCTGTAGACACAAGCCATTCATCCCCAACACAAAGCACTAGAATTCTAACAGTATCATATATTTTGAACAGATGAGAATCACAGACAGCACAGTTTTTTCAGCTTCCCACTTCTTCACTTATGAATTGTTCATGCCCCAAAATTTAATCCAATTTGCACTCAAGCAGTATTGTAGCTTACCACTCTTTTTATCCAAACAATTCTAAATTTCCTGAGTATCATGCATACTTACTAGGTCATTGAACAAATCACAGTGCCACATACTATAGTATATTTATTATCTCAAACAAATTATAATATATATATATATATATATGTGTGTGTGTGTATATACACACATATATCTATATCTCTCTATATCTATCTATCTATCTCTCTCTTTCTATATATATATATATATATATATATATATATATATATTTATCACATACTGGTTTCATAGAAAGTTTTTGAAACAAATATATGAAGTCATTGTTGGTCAGAGATTATAAGTGCTTCCTCTAGAATGCTCTACATTTTAAGGACTTGCCTATGATTCTGACCAGGATCTCTGACCATTCATCTTGAGTTAAGTCTACAACCCTTTGAAGTTTAGCAGACATTGTAGACAATCTTGATGATACTTTCTCTATGGGAGTAATTGCTTTCTTTATGATAAAATTACTGAATGTAGCATGCTAGATGCTAGGTGTCTGGCCATTGAACATATGGGCCCTGACACTGAAATTCAGGTATTCAGGAAAACAGGAGAAATTGCTGAGGACTCTAGTGTATGTGTCTTCAAAATATGTGTCTGTGTTCTAAGAACCAAGTACCTGGCAATGATCGGGAAGATGAAAGTATTAGGATAATGCAATGACATCAGAGTCAATGACATCAATTAGAGCTGATGACATATGAACCTCACAGGTACAAATTCTGTTGTTTTGGGCATCTATCCAAACTCAATGCCTCACTCAGGTGTTAGTCTAGAAAACTTTAGCAACAAAGGTGGTCTGGAACAAGCCTGAGGTCAAGATACGTCTAAAACACAAACATGTCATCCTGACACTTGCAAGATGTTCCTCCTTCTTCTTCACATTTGGTCTTGGCTTTCTTAGTCTGGTTAACATAGCCTTAAAATTCTCCCTATCCCCAGCTGCCTTTGGGGTAGCCAGATATCCTGGCTGACAGGAGAATATGTCCTGTGAACACCTGAAATTCTTTTTCATTTCTTGTGCTCCAACCACAAGCAATGATCAATATTAACCACCTGAAACCCTTATCCACTCATCAAGGTTTTTATAGCACTTGTTCATTCCCAATAAAAAAATGTTATTTCACTGAAAGCCTTCTCTGAGGAAGGTTATTTCTCCCGCACTAATGTCAATGAATATCCACTCCAACCAAATTACTCATTTAAATGTCATTCCTTCCAGTCTAGCCTGTTGTAAAATAGCACCTAGATATCACAAGAGGAAAAGTAGAAATGGGCCCTTTCTTCTCAAGTTATTTCTTCATCAGTCTTCAGTATTGCCTCTCATAAACTAAAACACTATTAATGCATTCTTTGACCTAGGCATGTCCAGACATTAATTTCATGTAATCCCATTAAAATGGTTGTGTAAATTGACGCATGGCAGAGAGATATTTAAATAAACATTTATTTTCAAAGAGTAAATAAATCCTATATTAAGTGACTTTTTCATGTACTTTTTCCACAAAAATGAAAGTGATAACTAGTACTAAAGTGAACTGCAAATATTGATTTGTAGAGTGTGACAGTCACTGGCAGGATTCCAATTTGAACAGTAATTTTTTTCTCCAATGCAATGCCTTAAAAACGTAAGCTACACCAGACTGTAGTAAAGAGAACACTGGGTATATGTTTGTCATTCAACTCCAGATCAGTTGCCACTCAGCAAAAGCACCTCCTTTAAGAGTTAAGGAAACTTTACTACATGTCAGCATATGAATAGCACTTAATATAAGAATGCTGGGTAGCAGCATCAAATGTTCATAGGATACAAACTGGGAGATAGTTCAGCAGCTCTGGGCACTGAAAGCCTGATTCTGTAAAAGAGGCACCCTGGACTCCACATACCCTGTCTGCCTCCAAAGAGTCAGAAACTTGTTCAGAAATATTAGGAACACCTACATATCTCAGGTTCTAAATAACTGTGAAGATTTTGATATCCTTGTCTTGCCATTCTACCTCATACAATGCTAACTTCTACAATCCCCAGGAATTCCTGTTCCCATGTATTTGTTCTGCATTGTTGTCCTCTTGATTGGGAACAAATATAATAATTTCTGTCATCCAACAGAAAGAGGTATGAAAATACTCTATAGATTTTCTCATTTTTAGTTCAATAATTTCATGATTAGCATAATAAGGTTTTGGAAGATAAATCCTGTACCTCATTTTATAGTTGATTTACCAGGCCTTAGGAAGATTGTGTGCCAAGTTGCAGGAAGTTAGGTATCATCATCATCACTGTAGTGCACTCATACTTTTGTGGCACTTCTAAGTTCAGTATTCTTCGAACATCTTTGAAGAATTTTGAGACCACCTGTTGTTCCCAAACAATAATGTGGAAACAAACAAGTTGTTTCAACTTATTGATCACATCCCATTAGTAAGGGCACCTCAAACACTTTATTTAATCTCATAGAAAACTATGATAAATATATTGAAAACTTTATATCACATCCATGAAGTTCCCTAAGAAGTAGAAGCACAAACTATATCTTGTCCCTACTAAACCTGTCAGGTATCAGACCCTACACCTGAACCCTAATTTCTTGTTTAATTTCTGTTGGGAGGTAGAGATTATTCACATGGATCAAAGGGATATAGAATCACTCCTTCACCCCATATACATGAATCTTTTCTGTTTGTAGAGGCAGAAATGAACTAATCACTCATGGTCTGTAAGAACTATTAACTCTGTGTGCTCAAACTGATGAGAATGGTATTTATGCCATCTTTAACACAAGAATGTCTTGCTTCTATAGACATTTCTAAGAAAATCAACACAGATATAAGCCTTAAATACCTCTCCCAGAAGGTATATGTATAGCCTCTCATGCTTCTTGGGGCCATCCTGATGTCTTGTCTCTTATTACCACTAAGAGTCATATCTGGATTCATGGCTCAACATTACCAGTGTTCAGTATCAATATCTGAGACCCATGTTGCCACCAGAGTCCATGATTTTGCCCATGGTCTTATCTGCTGTTTGTGCCCATAATGATATTAGAGGGATTCAGAGGGATTCACAGAGCTAGTACTACTAATTCTTCACAGATTGAGGCACAGTGAATAGTTAATCATGACTCTTGCACTGTCAGATTAGGGAACCTGGCCCCAAGTGCATGAGAAAAGGAGAGCTGTTGACACCGCTATCTAGTCTCAGTACTCTAAAGGGCTATCCCATCTCTTACCAGGGTGCTTTAGGAGAGCTTATCCCACCCCTTGCTGGTTGAGGCAATTGGGAGAGTGGCTCTGTATCTTCTTAGGCATGATCATGGAAAAGCAGATACATGGATATATTTTAATTGCAACTTACAGTATAAAATAATATGATTAGTCAAAATCATTCTGTTCTGTCTACTAGAGACAAATCCCTGAGTGAAAGAGTCTGGGATCCAATCAGAAATTTTCTAAAATTATAGAACTATAATTTTTCCTTGATTCTTGGTAGGTGAAATCTTGATTGCCAAAACTGAGCAGGATTGTGTTTGAGATTAATTCAGTCATTAGCCTTTATGACAGATCAAAGTAAAGACCAAAGGAAGAGTAGAGTCTGTGACTATATATTAGTTGTCCCAAGACCAGAAACAAGCACAATAGAGCAGTCATGAGAATGTTGCAGCATTGCAAAGACCTGAAATGATATATGTACTAAGCTAAGGGGGAAAATATTAAGGATATCGTTACCAAATTGGGATATTAGCTGTTTCCAGAAAAGGTTTGGAGATGGCTATAAAGGGATAGTCGATGACAACGCTAACTTAAATGCTAAGACTCTAGGACCTTAGGACCTTTATGATTTTACAAATTAAATTTGTTTGGCTGAGAAATATTTATTACAAAAAAGCACAGCTTCATCTGCTTTCATACACACAACCTGGAGATGTTATAATCTATCTGCAAATAGTCACAAGTATTAACAATAGACGAAGTAGAGAGTTTAAGAGAAAGAATCCACTTAATTGTATTACAAAAATCAAGCATACAAAGATAAACTGAATTTGAAATTTCTCCTGAAATATACTTTTCTTTAACAATGTTATTCCTCTGAAAAAATAAAAAGGCTTCACTTCCATCTATGTATATAAAATATTCACAAATACCTTTCTATAGCTCAGCTTTATGACATTTTTAAATATGCCAGTAAAGCATTCTAATAGTTTAGAATATTTTCCTATATGTGATGTGTACATGGGTTTTCTTAACTCATGTATAAAAATATATCTAGTGGCCACAGCACTCAGTCTCCAGGAAGTGCAGGAGACCGGGTGTGTACCCAGAGGCAGTCTGGGAGAGCACACAGCTTGGTGGCACGGAGCTTAGGCTCCAGTCCTGAGGCCTCTGTCGGGAGCCCTCAGATCTCTCCTCTTCCGGATCCAGATCAGCCTGGGCGGCAACACCACATCTCCAGGTCCTGCAAGAGGCAAGAGGGGCTTCGGGGTGGCCAGAGGGGAGAAATCAGTGTGCTCTGGTTCATCCAGCAGGCCCCAGCAGGAGCCTACAGGTGTCTGCTTTGGGATCTGTAAAACCTGGGCCACAGCACTCAGTCTCCAGGAAGTACAGGAGACCTGGTGTGCGCCCAGAGGCAGTCTGGGAGAGCTCACAGATAGCTCTGGTGGCACGGAGCTTAGGATCCAGTCCTGAGGCCTCTGGCAGGAGCCCTCAGATCTCTCCACGTCTGGATCCACATCAGCCTGGGCGGCAGCACCACATCTCCAGGTCCTGCAAGAGGCAAGAGGGGTTTCCAGGAGGCCAGCTGGGAGGAGTCAGTGTGCTCTGGTGAATCCAGGAGGCCCCAGCGGGAGCCTTCAGGTGTCTGCTTCGGGATCTGAACAGTCTGAACAACAGCACCCTGTCTCCAGGCAGTGCAGGAGGTACGCTGTGCACCAGAGGCCACCTGGGAAGGGGCAACTTGCACTGGTGAGTCCAGCATTGACAAGACCAACTAACACCAGTGAGAACTAGGTAGCAAAAGGCAAACATAGGAACATCACTAACAGAAATCAAGGCAATATGGCAACGTCTGAACCCAATTCTCCTTTACCAGAATGTCCTGGATACCCCATCACACCAGTAAAACAAGATTTGGATTTAAAATCACTGGTCATGATGCTGGTACAGGAACACATGAAGGACATACTTAAAGAAATTCAAGAGAAAATGGATCAAAAGTTAGAAGCCCTTGCAAGGTAAACACAAAAATCATTGAAAGAAATCCAGGAGAATACAAAAGCCAATAAGGAGGAAACACAAAAAACACTTAAAGAAATACAGGAGAACTTTGGTCAACAGACTGAGGTCATGATAGAGGAAACACAAAAATCTCTTAAAGTATTACAGGAAAGCACAAACAAGCAAGTGAAGGAGCTAAGCAAAACAATCCAGGATCTAAAATCAGAAGTAGAAACAACTAAGAAAACTCAAAGGGAGACAACTTTGGAGATAGAAAGCCTTGGGAAGAAATCAGGGGATGTAGATGCAAATATCTACAACAGAATACAAGAGATAGAAGAAAGGATCTCAGATGCTGAAGATACCATAGAAACCAAGGACTCAAGAGTTAAAATGCAAAAAGCTTGTAACCCAAAATATCCAAGAAATCCAGGACACAATGAGAAGACCAAACCTAAGGATTATAGGCATAGATGAGAGTGAAGATTTACAGCTTAAATGGTCAACAAATATTTTCAATAAAATTATGGAAAAAAAACTTCCCTAACCTAAAGAGAGAGATGCCCATGAATATACAAGAAGCCTACAGAACTCCAAACTGACTGGACCAGAACAGAAATACTTCCCGTCATGTAATAATCAAAACACCAACAGTACTAAACAAAGAAAGAATATTAAAGGCAGTAAGAGAAAAAGGCCAAGTAACATATAAAGGAAGACCTATCAGAATCACAGCAGACTTTTCACCTGAGACTATGAAGGCTAGAAGATCCTGGGCAGATCTCATGCAGACTCTAAGAGAACACAAATGCCAGCCAAAACTCCTATATCCAGCAAAACTCTCAATCACCATATATGAAGAAACTAAGATATTCCATGACAAAACCAAGTTTACCCAAGATCTATTCATAAACCCAGCCCTAAAAAAGATAATAGGAGGAAAACACCAATACAAGGAGGGAAACATTACCTTAGAAAAAGCAAGATAGTAACCATTCATCAAACCCAAAAGAAGTTAACCAATCTAATTTAAAAAATAAAGTCAAACATGACAGGAAGTAACAATCACTTTTCCTTAATATCTCTTAACATCAATGGACTCAATGCCCCAATAAAAAGATATAGACTAACCGACTGGATATGTAAACAGGACCCTACATTTTGCTGTTTACAGGAAACGCACCTCAGGGTCAAAGACAAACACTACCTTAAAGTAAAAAGCTGGAAGACAATTTTACAAGCAAATGGTCTCAGGAAACAAGCTGGAGTAGCCATTTTAATATCAGATAAAATTGACTTTCAACCCAAAGTCATCAAAAGAGACTCTGAGTGACACTTCTTGCTGGTCAAAGAAAAAACACTACAAGAACATCTCAATCTCTCAATCCTGAACATCTATGCTCCAAATGCAAAAGCACCATCTTTCGTAAAAGAAACTTTATTAAAGCTCAAAGCACACATTGCACCTAACACAATAATTGTGGGTGACTTCAACACTGCACTTTCCTCAAGGGACCGATCCGGAAAACAGAACCTAAACAGGGACACAATGAAACTAATTGAAGCTTTGGACCAATTAGATTTAACAGATATACATAGAACATTCTATTCTAAAGCAAAAGAATATACTTTTTCTCAGCTCCTCATGGTACCTTCTCCAAAATCGACCATATAATTGGTCACAAGACAGACCTCAACAAATAAAAGATCGAAATAATCCCATGCCTCCTATCAGATCACTATAGAGTAAAAGTGGTCTTCAATAGCAACAAAAACAACAGAAAACCCACATACACGTGGAAACTGAACAATATTCTACTCAATGATACCTTGGTCAAGGAAGAAATAAAGAAAGAAATTAAAGACATTTTAGAATACAATGAAAATGAAGACACAACATACCCAAATCTATGGGACACAATGAAAGCAGTACTAAGAGGAAAACTCATAGCCCTGAGTGCCTCCAAAAAGAAATGGAAAGAGCATACACTACCAGCTTAATGACACACCTGAGAGCCCTGGAACAAAAAGAAGCTATTTCACCCAGGAGAAGTAGAAGGCAGGAAATCATCAAACTCATGGCTGAAATCAATCAAGTAGAAAGAAAGAGAACCATACAAAGAATCAACAAAACCAGGAGCTGGTTCTTCGAGAAAATCAACAAGATAGATAAACCCTTAGCCAGACTAACCAAAGCACACAGAGACAGTATCCAGATTAACAAACTTAGAAATGAAAAGGGAGATATAACAACAGAAACTGAAGAAATTCAAAAAGTCATTAGATTCTACTACAAAAGCCTATACTCAAAACAACTGGAGAATCTGGAGGAAATGGACAGTTTCCTAGTCAGATATCCGACACCAAATCTAAATCAGGATTAAATAGATCAACTAAACAGTCCCATAACACCTGAAGAAATAAAAAGGTTCATAGAAAGTCACCCAACCAAAAAAAGGACTGGACCAGATGGCTTCAGTGCAGAGTTCTATCAGACCTTCATAGATGACCTAACACCAATACTCTTCAAACTATTCCACAAAATAGAAACAGAAAGAAATCTACCCAAGTCGTTCTATGAAGCCACAATGATGCTGATACCAAAACCACACAAAGATCCAACAAAGAAAGAGAACTTCAGGCCAATTTCTCTTATGAATATTGATGCAAAAATACTTAATAAAATTCTTGCCAACCGAATCCAAGAGCACATGAAAACGATCACCCACCATGATCAAGTAGGCTTCATCACAGGGATGCAGGGATGGTTCAATTTAAGGAAATCCATCAATGCTATCCAACACATGAACAAACTCAAAGAACAAAACTATATGATCATCTCATTAGATGCAGAAAAAGCATTTGACAAAATCCAGCATCCTAAAAGTATTGGAAAGAACAGGAATTCAAGGCCCATACCTAAACATCGTTAAAGCAATATACAGCAAACTGGTAGCCAACATCAAACTAAATGGAGAGAAACTTGAAGCAATCCCACTAAAATCAGGGACTAGACAAGGCTGTCCTCTCTCTCCATATCTTTTCAATATAGTACTTGAAGTTCTAGCTAGAGCAATTAGACAACATAAGGAGGTCAAGGGGATACAAATTGAAAAGGAAGAAGTCAAATTATCACTATTTGCAGATGACATGATAGTCTACTTAAGTGACCCAAAAACCTCCACCACAGAACTCCTACAGCTGATAAACAACTTCAACAAAGTGGCTGGTTATAAAATCAACTCAAGCAAATCAGTTGCTTTCCTATACTCAAAGGATAAGCAGGCTGAGAAAGAAGTTAGGCAAATGACACCTTTCAAAATAGCAACAAGCAATATAAAGTATCTTGGTGTGACTCTAACCAAACAAGTGAAAGATCTACATTACAAGAACTTCAGGTCTCTAAAGAAGGAAATCGAAGAAGACCTCAGAAAATGGAAAAATCTGCCATGCTCGTGGATTGGCAGGATTAATATAGTTAAAATGGTCATCTTGCCAAAAGCGATCTACAGATTCAATGCAATCCCCATCAAAATCCCAACTCAGTTCTTCACAGAGTTAGAAAAAGCAATTCTCCAATTCATCTGGAATAACAAGAAACCCAGGATAGCTAAAACTATTCTCAACAACAAAAGAAATTCTGGGGGAATCAGTATCCCTGACTTCAAGCAATACTACAGAGCAATAGATATTTGTACAGTGACAGACAAGTGGACCAATGGAATAGAATTGAAGAACTAGAAATGAATCCACACACCTATGGTCACTTGATCTTCGACAAATGAGCCAAAAACATCCAGTGGAAAAAAGACAGCCTTTTCAACAAATGGTGCTGGATCAATTGGAGGTCAGCATGCAGAAGAATGTGAATTGATCCATTCTTATCTCCATGTACTAAACTTAACTCCAAGTGGATCAAGAACCTCCATGTAAAACCAGACACACTGAAACTAATAAAAAAGAAACTGGGGACCCTTGAGGACATGGGCACAGGGGAAATGTTCCTGAACAGATCACCAATAGCTTATGCTTTAAGATCAAGAACTGACAAATGGGACCTCATAAAATCACGAAGTTTCTGTAAGGCAAAGGACACTGTTAAAAGGACAAAATGGCAACCAGGATATTTACCAACCCCACATCTGATAGAGGGCTAATATCCAATATATACAAAGAACTCAAGAAGTTAGACCCCAGGGAACCAAATAAGCCTATTAAAAATGGGGTACAGATCTAAACAAAGAATTTTCACCTGAAGAAATTCGGATTGCCGAGAGGCACCTAAAGAAGTGCTCAACATCATTAGTCATTAGGGAAATGCAGATCAAAACAACCCTGAGATTTCACCTTGCACCAGTCAGAATGGTCAAAAACTAAGGAGACAGCAGGGGTTGCCAAGGATGTGGAGAAAGAGGAAAACTCCTCCACTGCTGGTGGGGCTATAAGATGGTACAACCACTGTGGAAATCAGTCTGGAGGTTCCTCAGAAAACTGGACATGAGACTTCCAGAGGACCGTGCTATACCTCTCCTGGGCATACACCCAAAGAATTCCCACATGCTCCATTATGTTCATAGCAGACACATGCTCCATTATGTTCATAGCAGCCCTATTTATAATAGCCAGAAGCTGGAAAGAACCCAGATGCCCCTCAAAGGAGGAATGGATACATGAAATGTGGTATATTTACACAATGGAATACTACTCAGCAATTAGAAACAATGAATTCACAAAATTATAGGCAAATGGTTTGATCTGGAAAATATCATCTTAGGTGAGGTAACCCAATCACAAAAGAATACACATGGAATGCAATCTCTGATAAGTAGATATTAATTAGCCCAGAAGCCCTGAATACCCAAGGCACAAATTGCATAACAAATGACTCCCATGAAGAAGTATGGAGAGGGTCCTGATTCTGGAAAGTACTGATCTTGCATGGGAAGGGAGTATAAGGACAGAGATAAAGGAGGGAGGTGATTGGAGAAGGGATGGGGAGAAGAAGGTTTATGGGACATATGGGGAGGGGGCATCCAGGAAAGGGGAAATCATTTGGAATGTAAACAAAGAATATAGAAAATAAAAATATTAAAAAAGTCCATCAACCTAAATATTTATATATATATATATATATATATATATATATATATATATATATATATATATATATATATATATATAGTCTCAGAACCTGGAAAATATGATTATTCACAGCTCTTTAAATCAAAACAGCACATTGAGCCACATTTTATTTCCATAATTCCTCTTCTTTGAGACATGATTGCAAGGACAGACTTAATTTTTTTTCTGTAAATTAACCTAGACAGGTAATCACAATTACCCTAAATCCACCAATATCCTTATTGAGTGAAGCTCATTCTAATATCTTAGAAAATTAACTTGTAGCTATTTTTGTTCTCAGGAAAAATGTTAACCCTTACATTCACAAGTAGTTTGGAATTAAAAAGGAAGATTTCTTAAATGTAATCAAAATATTCATATTTATAGAATTGAAATATCAATACTTTTCAAAAGCCTTTACCTTTACCATCCCACAAAATTCAAAAATTCCAAATTATCTACAGTTTAAAATGATGAACTCAATCAGATAATTTGTCTTCATTTTCTCAAATTATTAAATATGTTGCATCTATATTGAAAATATGCTGGAATACAAAATTTTATTAATCTGTCTGGTTATCAAATGTTACCTTGTTTCCACTTAAAAAGCAATCAAAAGAACTGTGGGAATTTCTGGAACCATACATTTACACTGCCTTAGTTTTAAATATTTGAATTTGAATTAAATTTGAATTAAAGAATACTTCAAGTGCCTGGAATTTACTATAATGAGATGAATAATTGTATAATGTTTTTGAAATCATGTCATATATCTGAGCTCAGAATGCTTCCATAGGAAAGAACATTCACTTAAAGATAACTGAGTAAGATAGTCTTTGTGTGAAGGTTCAAAATACTGGAAAGATGGAGGTCAGCATCAATGTCATAACCAGGAGTTAAGCAGAAAGATGCATATGAGTATTCATTATGTGGCTGCTTAATAAGTAGATGGAGATGTCCCTGAAGTTTCTGATAATATGTGTCAGGAATCTCCCTACAGTGATCCTGAAGTTTCAGGCATGTAGAAGTTGGCTACTATGGAAAAATGGCCCATCAAAAAGACTTTTCCATTACTTACTATGAGCGTAAACCCATAGTTGAAACAAATTCAATCCCCAGAAGATTATGACACATTAAATATAAAAGGATTAAAACAGTGATTTGTTTTTTCAGTCCAAGACATTTACAAATTTCTATCCTCTGCTATATTTAAGTAGTCTCTATAACAGAGACCTGAATTGGTTTCATAATACAAATTTCTATCCTCTGCTATATTTAAGTAGTCTCTATAACAGAGACCTAAATTGGTTTCATAACTTGATCATTAATAGGTCTGTGTTTTTCTTAAGGTTTATTATTTATTGGATATTTTCTTTACTTACATATCAAATGCTACCCCTTTCCTAGTTTTCCCCTCTCCAAAAACCCCATCCGCCTCCACCTGTTTCTATAAAGGTGTTCCCCAACCCACCCACCCACCCACCCACCCACCCACCCACTATTACCTCCTGTCTTTACATTTCCCTATACTGGTGCATTGAGCTTTCACAGGAACAAGGGCCTCTCTTCCCATTGTAGCCCAAAACGTCCAACCTCTGTTACAAATGTGGCTAGAGCCTCCATGTGTATTCCTTGGTTGGTAATTTAGTCTCTGGGAGCTCTAGGGGGGGATCTGGTTGGTTGATACTATTCTACTAATGGGGTTGCAAACCAATTCAGCTCCTTCAATCATTTCTCTAACTCCTCCATTGAGGACCCTATGCCAAGTCCAATGGTTGGCAGCAAGCATTCACCTCTGTATGTTTTAGACTCTAGCAAAAAAAAAAGGCACAATGACAAAGACACTAGAGTGGCTCATGGAGAAAGTATCAGTGGCATATATGCCTGTCAAGATTGCTACTGAGTCTGCTTGGCTACGTTCATCCTGCAACTACTACCAAAATCACAGAGTCAGTTATTACTGCCAAAGTACATAAGTATAGCATAGTGATAGAGGTTATATGAAACAGTGGAAACAGATGTGTAATTATTTCTCCCGCCTGCATATGGAGCATATTTCCTACTAATGCCAATGATATGGAGTTGATCTGCATAATTTGAGTCATAAACACAAAGATGAACACTTAATTATTTCATAATCCAATTGACCTGTCCCATTAGGTAGCCTAATGAATCTTTCAGAATGAAAGCATCCCAGTTTATACAATTTGAACATTGTAGCTTGGAGTTAAAAAATAAAATTGTTTCACCTGTACATAAGCAACTACATTACCACAAATAGACACAAGATGCCTCATATATTCAGACTCTAATATAGTCTTTCAAATACCCTATGTATCTCCTAGTGGGCTATAACCTTCTGACATTATGAACTGCCATTATCAAAGAACAGAATCATACAAACATATCCCCAAGGTCATCCTGTAGTGTCCTTTTTTTTGTTGTTATTGTTTTGTTTTGTCTTTTACGATTATTTTTGTACTTTAGTTATTTACTCCAGAAGAAATACCATGTTGTCCTGCTGAGAAAGTGTCAGAATTTATTTCATAGTACTTTGACTCCCCCCAATCATTTGCACCACAAACATGGACTTGATGTATATAGCATAGTGATCATACCAGAACTGCCTCTATACCTTTGTTTAATCTCCTTTTCCTGTAAGCATCTCTTACTATGAAGCAAATGCAGATGCACTTTTATGGAGGGGTGGTGTCTTTGATAATATCTGAAAGGACTCCTTGAATAAACTCTCATTTTTCATTCCAGGCTTTTCATTGATTTTCCTCAATTTTGCTCTCATTAACTGGTTGTTCTGTCTCTCAAGCCACTGCTGATAATTCAGATCCTGTCAAGTTAAAAGTAGGTACAGGGGAACTGTATCAAATTATAAGCAGTGGAGTGACCTCCCATTTGTGGTATATATTTCTAACTTCTACAAAATTTTTCCTGTTTTTTTCCTTTTCTTAAGGAACTTTGAGGAAAAGAAAATAATGGTGCTTTTTAAGGTCCTTAAATAAAATATCCCAATGTTCTCCATGTAGGTTCCCACTCTAGATGACAGAAGAAATTGACCTTAACAGTTTTCTCCCTCTCTCATCTTCCTGCTTTTTCTTCCTTCCATCTTTATTCCTCTTAGGCCATTCAAGCATTTCACCTTTGGCATACCATCTTCAAATATTTGGTAAAATATATTGGTCCACTTGACATTCCTTTCAACAAAAGAATCTTGTTCTCCTACTGTGTTTTCTTTCTAGTTTGGTGGGATGAATGGATAATCAATCCTACATGAATGAATACACACACACACACACACACACACACACACACACACACACAGTGTAATCAGTGATCTCCTTTTTTCAGTTAGATTTTCTTCCACTTTGATAAAGTATAATGACAGAGGGCAACTGAAGTGATAGCCCATTGAGACTGACTCATAGTTTCAGAGTAAGGTTTACCGTGGTGGGGAAGTGCTGGTGGCAGAAACTTAAGGGAGGTGGTGACACTGAAATTTCTAGCCAGGCATCAAGGAAAATGTAAAATTGTAGCTTTTAACTATCTTTTGCTTTTTGTCTTCATTTTTTTAGGTTTGTTTTTATGTTTCTCATTTCAGTTTCACCTCTCTACACACTCCCCATCTATCTGCTCCATCTTATCTCCCCAAATTTTTCTCTCCCCTAATGTCCTCCAGAAAAGAGCAGTTTGTACAGGGACATCAACCAAACACTGCATAGGAAGCTAAAATATGACCATCACATAATATCATGTCAAGCATGGATAAAAACACATTAGAATGAAAAGGGGACCACATGAAGGAAAGAGAATTAGGGACAACTCTAACTCCCAGGGTTAGCATTTCCACAGGTATACTAAGTAACTCAATTATAGCTTATATTGAGGGGACTTAGTAGTAGATTGACATGTCTATATTTCTTCTTTGAGATCACTCTACCAATTCACCAGCCTGTTTTCTCATTGTAGCTTGGTTCTTCCCAACTGAATTAACCTAAGCAATGCCTGCTCATATGAGAATAGTATTATTCAGGGAGGGGATTTGGTATACGGGGCTTAATTGAGTACATGTGATATTGTTTGGTGAAGTGTGTCATTAAGGGTAGACACTGAGATTTCAAAAGTCCAAGGCAAGACAAGAAGCTCTCCCTCTTCTTGACACATGAATACGGAGATATGGATCTCTGTTGTTGGATATGCACCATGTCTATTGGTATGTTCTCATGTTCCTTGACATGGTGACAATGGACTAAACCTCTGAAACTCTAAGCAAACCTCAAATAAATTTTCCCTTTATAAAAGTTGCCATGTTCACAGTGTCTCTTCAAAGTAAGAGAAGATTCAATTAGACAGAAGTGTGTACTAGGCAATGTGGTATTTCTGTGATAGCATTGAGCATATTGCTCGGTGGAATGTGAAATTTGATGGTTTGAATTAGGAAAGTCATTGAAACCTTTATAGTCATGCATCAGGGCCCATATTAGTAGGCACATGGAAGACAATGGTGAGAGCAATTTGAATTTTGAGGGCCCAGTGTAAGAATTTTCAGAGATGGAGAATATTAGCGAATGTCCTAGGGATATATACTATAATGTTTCACCAAATAATGTGATTGCATTTTCCCCTTGACCTAAAAATATGCCTAGGACTAAATTGGAAAGATTGAGATTATTAGCATTAAAAAGGGATGTTTTAAAACAATATAGTATTGTCTGTACCATGAAGTTATTAGTGACTGGTCCTGTGCAATATGTACAGATCAAGAAAAAGAGCAGCAAGAAATAAAAAGGTACCAACTCCAGTGCTCAAAGAGAGAAAGTCTTTTTTTTCTCTTTTTTTTTAAATTCGATATATTTTTTATTTCCATTTCAAATGATTTCCCCTTTTCTAGCCCCCCACTCCCCGAAAGTCCCGCAAGCCCCCTTCTCTCCCCTGTCTTCCCACCCACCCCTTCCCAATTCTCCGTTCTTGTTTTGCCGAATACTGCTTCACTGAGTCTTTCCAGAACAGGGGGCCACTCTTCCTTTCTTCTTGTACCTCATTTGATGTGTGGATTATGTTTTTGGTATTCCAGTTTTCTAGGTTAATATTCACTTATTAGTGAGTGCATACCATGATTCACCTTTTGAGTCAGGGTTACCACACTTAGTATGATATTCTCTAGCTCCATCCATTTGCCTAAGAATTTCATGAATTCATTGTTTCTAATGGCTGAATAGTACTTCATTGTGTAGATATACCACATATTTGCATCCACTCTTCTGTTGGGTTCTTCCACCATCTGGCAATTATAAATAGGGCTGCTATGAACATAGTAGAGCATGTATCCTTATTACATGGTGGGGAATCCTCTGGGTATATGCCCAAGAGTGGTATAGCAGGATCTTCTGGAAGTGAGGTGCCCAGTTTTCTGAGGAACTCCAGACTGATTTCCAGAGTGGTTGTACCAATTTGCAACCCCACCAACAGTGGAGGAGTGTTCCTCTTTCTCCACATCCTCTCCAACACCTGCTGTCTCCTGAATTTTTAATCTTAGCCATTCTGACTGGTGTAAGGTGAAATCTCAGGGTTGTTTTGATTTGCATTTCCCTAATGACTAATGAAGTTGAGCATTTTTTAAGATGCTTCTCCGCCATCTGAAGTTCTTCAGTTGAGAGTTCTTTGTTTAACTCTGTACCCCATTTTTTAATAGGGTTGTTTGGTTTTCTGGAGTCTAACTTCTTGAGTTCTTTATATATATTGGATATTAGCCCTCTATCTGATGTAGGATTGGTGAAGATCCTTTCCCAATTTGTTGGTTGCCGATTTGTCCTCTTGATGGTGTTCTTTGCCTTACAGAAACTTTGTAATTTTATGAGGTCCCATTTGTCAATTCTTGATCTTAGAGCATACGCTATTGGTGTTCTGTTCAGAAACTTTCTCCCTGTACCGATGTCCTCAAGGATCTTCCCCAGTTTCTTTTCTATTAGCGTCATAGTGTCTAGCTTTATATGGAAGTCCTTGATCCATTTGGATTTGAACTTAGTACAAGGAGACAAGGGTGGTTCAATTCACATTCTTCTGCATGCTGACCTCCAGTTGAACCAGCACCATTTGTTGAAAAGGCTATCTTTTTTCCCACTGGATGTTTTCAGCCTCTTTGTCAAGGATCAAGTGGCCATAGGTGTGTGGGTTCATTTCTGGATCTTCAATCCTGTTCCATTGATCCTCCTGCCTGTCACAGTACCAATACCATGCAGTTTTTAACACTATTGCTCTGTAGTATTGTTTGAGGTCAGGGATACTTATTCCCCCAGATTTTCTTTTGTTGCTGAGAATAGTTTTAGCTATCCTGGTTTTTTTGTTATTCCAGATGAATTTGATAATTGCTCTTTCTAACTCTGTGAAGAATTGAGTTCGAATTTTGATGGGTATTGCATTGAATCTGTATATTGCTTTTGGCAAAATGGCCATTTTAACTATATTGATTCTACCGATCCATGAGCAAGGGAGGTTTTCCCATTTTGTGAGGTCTTCTTCCATTTCCTTCTTCAGAGTCTTGAAGTTCTTGTCATACAGGTCTTTCACATGTTTGATAAGAGTCACCCCCAAGATGCTTTATACTGTTTGTGGCTATTGTGAAGGGGGTCATTTCCCTAATTTCTTTCTCAGCCTGCTTATCCTTTGAGTATAGGAAGGCCACTGATTTGTTTGAGTTGATTTTATAACCTGCCACTTTGCTGAAGTTGTTTATCAGCTATAGGAATTTTCTAGTGGAGTTTTTAGGGTCACCTAGGTAGACTATCATGTAATTTGCAAATAATGATAATTTGAATTCTTCCTTTCCAATTTGTATCCCTTTAACCTCCTTATGTTGTCGAATTGGCCGAGCTAGTACCTCAAGTACAATATTGAAAAGATAAGGAGAAAGGGGGCAGCCCTGTCTAGTCGCTGATTTTAGTGGGATTGCTTCAAGTTTCTCTCCATTTAGTTTGATGCTGGCTACCGGTTTGCTGTATATTGCTTTTACTATGTTTAGGTATGGGCCTTGAATTCTTGTTCTTTCTAAGACTTTAAGCATGAAAGGATGCTGAATTTTGTCAAATGCTTTTTCAGCATCCAATGAAATGACCATGTGGTTTTTTTCTTAGAGTTTGTTTATGTAGTGGATTGCATTGATGGATTTCCGTATAATGAACCAACCCTGCATTTCCGGGATGAAGCCTACTTGATCATGTTGGATGATCATTTTGATGTGTTCTTGGATTCGTTTGGCAAGAATTTTATTGAGTATTTTTGCATCGATGTTCATAAGGTAATTAGTCTGAAGTTCTCTTTCTTTGTTGGATCTTTGTGTGGTTTTGGTATCAGCGTAAATTGTGGCTTCGTAGAAGGAATTGGGTAGTGTTCCTTCTGTTTCTATTTTGTGGAATAGTTTGAAGAGTATTGGTGTTAACTCTTCTTTGAAGGTCTGATAGAATTCTGCACTGAAACCATCTGTTCCTGTGATTTTTTTGGTTGGAAGACTTTCTATGACTCCTATTTCTTTAGGCATTATGGGACAGTTTAGATGATCTATTTCTTCCTGATTAAATTTTGGTATTTGGTATCTGTCAAGGAAATTATCCATTTCCTCCAGATTCTCCAGTTGTGTTGAGTACAGGCTCTTGTAGTAGGATCTGATGATTTTTTGGATTTCCTCAGTTTCCGTTGTTATATCTCCCTTTTCATTTCTACGTTTGTTAATTTGGATACTCTCTCTGTGCCCTTTGGTCAGTCTGGCTAAGGGTTTCTCTATCTTGTTGATTTTCTCAAAGAACCAGCTCGTGGTTTTGTTGATTCTTTGTATGGTTCTCTTTGTTTCTACTTGATTGATTTCGGCCCTGAGTTTGATGATTTCCTGCCTTTTATTCCTCCTGGGTGAAATAGCTCCTTTTTGTTCCAGGGCTTTCAGGTGTATTAAGCTGGTAATGTATGCTCTCTCCATTTTCTTTTTGGAGGCATTCAGGGCTATGAGTTTTCCTCTTAACACTGCTTTCATTGTGGCCCATAGATTTGGGTATGTTGTGTCTTCATTTTCAATGTGTTCTAAAAAGTCTTTAATTTCTTTCTTTATTTCTTCATTGACCAAGGTTTCATTGAGTAGAACATTGTTCAGTTTCCACGTGTATGTGGGTTTTCTGTTATTTTGTTGCTATTGAAGACCACTTTTACTCCATAGTGATCTGATAGGAGGCATGGGATTAGTTCGATCTTCTTATATTTGTTGAGGTCTGTCTTGTGACCAATTATATGGTCGGTTTTGGAGAAGGTACCATGAGGTGCTGAGAAAGAGGTATATTCTTTTGCTTTAGGATAGAATGTTCTGTATATATCTGTTAAATCTAATTTGTCCAAAGCTTCAATTAGTTTCATTGTGTCCCTGTTTAGTTTCTGTTTTCCAAATCGGTCCATTGAGGAAAGTGCAGTGTTGAAGTCACCCACAATTATTGTGTTAGGTGCAATGTGTGCTTTGAGCTTTAATAAAGTTTCTTTTACGAAAGATGGTGCTTTTGCATTTGGAGCATAGATGCTCAGGATTGAGAGTTCTTCTTGTTGTATTTTTCCTTTGACCAGCAAGAAGTGTCCCTCAGAATCTCTTTTGATGACTTTGGGTTGAAAGTCAATTTTATCTGATATTAAAATGGCTACTCCAACTTGTTTCCTGAGACCATTTGCTTGTAAAATTGTCTGCCAGCCTTTTACTCTAAGGTAGTGTTTGTCTTTGACCCTTAGGTGTGTTTCCTGTAAGGATCAAAATGTAGGGTCCTGTTGACATATCCAGTCAGTTAGTCTATGTCTTTTTATTGGGGCATTGTGTCCATTGATGTTAAAGGATATTAAGAAATAGTGATTGTTACTTCCTTTCATTTTTGACGTTATTTTTTAAATTGGATTGGTTAACTTCTTTTGGGTTTGATGAAAGGTTACTATCTTGCTTTTTCCAGGGTGAAGTTTCCCTCATTGTATTGGTGTTTTCTTCCTATTATCCTTTGTAGGGATGTGTTTGTGGATATATCTTGGGTAAACTTGGTTTTGTCATGGAATATCTCAGTTTCTCCATCTATGGTGATTGAGAGTTTTTCTGGATATAGTAGTTTTGGCTGGCATTTGTGTTCTCTTAGAGTCTGCATGAGATCTTCCCAGGATCTTCTAGCCTTCATAGTCTCAGGTGAAAAGTCTGCTGTGATACTGATAGGTCTTCCTTTATATGTTACTTGGCCTTTTTCTCTCACTGCCCTTAATATTCTTTCTTTGTTTAGTACATTTAGTGTTTTGCTTATTATGTGATGGGAAGTATTTCTGTTCTGGTCCATTCAGTTTGGAGTTCTGTAGGCTTCTTGTATATTCATGGGCATCTCTCTCTTTAGGTTATGGAAGTTTTCTTCCATAGTTTTATTGAAGGTATTTGCTGGCCCTTTAAGTTGTAAATCTTCACTCACATCTATGCCTATAATCCTTAGGTTTGACCTTTTCACTGTGTCCTGGATTTCCTGGATATTTTGGGTTACAAGATTTTGCATTTTACATTTCCTTTAACTCTTGAGTCCATGGTTTCTATAGTCTCTTCAGCATCTGAGATTCTTTCCTCTATCTCTTGTATTCTGTTGTTGATATTTGCATCTATGTCCCCTGATTTCTTCCCAAGGCTTTCTATCTCCAAAGCTGTCTCCCTTTGAGTTTTCTTAATTGTTTCTACTTCTGATTTTAGATCCTGGATGGTTTTGCTTAGCTCCTTCACTTGATTGTTTGAGCTTTCCTGTAATTCTTTAAGAGATTTTTGTGTTTCCTCTTTCATGACCTCAGCCTGTTGACCAAAGTTCTCCTGTATTTCTTTAAGTGTTTTTTGCGTTTCCTCATTATTGGCTTTTGTATTCTCCTGGATTTCTTTCAATGATTTTTGTGTTTCCCTTGCAAGGGCTTCTACCTTTTGATCCATTTTCTCCTGAATTTCTTTAAGTATGTCCTTCATGTGTTCCTGTACCAGCATCATGACCAGTGATTTTAAATCCAAATCTTGTTTTACTGGTGTGATGGGGTATCCAGGACATGCTAGTAAAGGAGAATTGGGTTCAGATGTTGCCATATTGCCTTGATTTCTGTTAGTGATGGTCCTACGTTTACCTTTTGCCATCTAGTTCTCACTGGTGTTAGTTGGTCTTGTCAATGCTGGACTCACCAGTGCAATTGCCCCTTCCCAGGTGGCCTCTGGTTCACAGCTTACCTCCTGCACTGCCTGGAGACAGGGTCCTGTTGCCCAGGCTGTTCAGATCTTGAAGCAGGCACCTGAAGGCCCCTGCTGGGGCCTGCTGGATTCACCGGAGCACACTGACTACTCCCCGCTGGCCGCCTGGAAGCCCCTCTTGCCTCTTGCAGGACCTGGAGATGTGGTGTTGCCACCCAGGCTGATCTGGATCCGGTAGCGGAGAGGTCTGAGGGCTACCGCCAGAGGCCTCCGGACTGGAGCCTAAGCTCTGTGCCACAGGAGCAAGCTGTGCTGTGAGCTCCCAGACTGCCTCTGGGTGCACACCATGTCTCCTGCACTTCCTGGAGACTGAGTGCTCTGGCCCAGGTTGTTCATAACCCAAAGCAGGCACCTGAAGGCTCCTTCTGGGGCCCGCTGGACTCACCGGAGCACACCAACTTCTCGAGAGAAAGTCTTAAAAGTAACACCCTCACCAAAAATAACAAAACAAATCTTGGGTCATACATGGAATATATGAAGTGGTGAATTTAGTGTAAGACCTTAGGCAACTAAGTTTATAAATTGGGAAGAATTAAAAAAAAAAAGCTTAATCAACCAGCAACAAAACCATTGAACAAAAAGTAAACTATTCTTAACAGTAAAAGAACTTCAGGGGGATTCAGTATCCCAGACCTCAAACTTTACTACAGAGCAATAGTGATAAAAACTGCATGGTATTGGTACAATATCAGGCAAGCCGAACAATGGAATAGGATTGAAGACCCAGGAATGAACCAACACACCTATGGTCACTTGATCTTCGACAAAGGAGCTGAAAGCATCCAGTGGAAAAAAGATAGTCTTTTCAACAAATGGTGCTAGTTCAATTGGAGGTCAGCATGCACAAGAATGCGAATCGATCTATTCTTGTCTCCTCGTACTAAGATCAAGAATTGACAAATGGGACCTCATAAAACTACAAAGTTTCTGTAAGGCAAAGGACCCTGTTAAAAGGACAAAACATCAACCAACAGATTGGGAAAGGATCTTCACCAACCCTAAATCTGACAGAGGGCTAATATCTAATATATACAGAGAACTCAAGAAGGTAGAACCTAGAGAACCAATAACCCCATTAAAAAGTGGGGTACCTAGCTAAACAAAGATTTTTCACATGAAATACTTCAGAGGGCTGAGAAACTCCTTAAGAAATGTTCAACATCATTAATCACTAGGGAAATGCAAATCAAAACAACCCTGAGATTTCATCTCACACCAGTCATAATGGCTAAGATCAAAAACTCAGGAGACAGCAGGTGCTGGCGAGGATGTGGAGAAAGAGGAACACTTCTCCACTGCTGGTGGAATTGCAAGATGGTGCAACCACTT
This sequence comes from Apodemus sylvaticus, assembly GCF_947179515.1. Classification (NCBI taxonomy): domain Eukaryota; kingdom Metazoa; phylum Chordata; class Mammalia; order Rodentia; family Muridae; genus Apodemus; species Apodemus sylvaticus. The sequence continues at coordinate 75,122,319 of NC_067475.1, forward strand.
TGGAAATCAGTCTGAATTTCCTCAGAAAACTGGGCATGACACTTTCTGAGGACCCTGTTATACCACTCCTTGGCATATACCCAGAGGATTTTTCCACATGCAATAAGGACACATGCTCCACTATGTTCACAGCAGCCCTATTTGAAGTAGCCAGAAGCTGGAAAGAACCCAGGTGTCCTTCAACGGAGGAATGGATACAAAAAAATGTTGTATATTTACACAATGGAGTACTATTCAGCCATTAGAAACAATGAATTCATGAAATTCTTAGACAAATGGATGGAGCTGGAGAACATCATACTAAGTGAGGTAATACAGTCTCAAAAGATCAATCATGGTATGCACTCACTGATAAGTGGATATTAGTCTAGAAACTTTGAATACCCAAGACATAATCCACATATTAAATGATGTCCAAAAAGAATGGAGGAATGGCCCCTGGTTCTGGAAAGACTCAGTGCAAGAGTATAGGGGAATTCCAGAACAGGGAAGCAGGCAGGGGTAGATGGAGGAACAGGGGGAGGGAATGGGGCTTATGGGACTTGCGAGGAGTGGGGACCCAGAAAAGGGGAGATCATTTGAAATGTAAATAAAAAATATATCAATAAAAAAAGAAAACTAGTAAAAATTCATTTTAAATGTATGGGACCAATTTCTACTTATAGCAAAAATTGGCAATTTTGTCCAAGTGTTATTTGCTTTATACTCAATGATACAGAAACGGTGTTACTGAATCTCCTTCTATGCCAAACAGATTAATGAATTAACTAGCAAAATAAAATTAAATGAAACTGCTGATGGCAGGCATTTTCAATGTTGTCCCTCAGTGGACATCCAGAAAAGCTACAGTGAGAAGCATTGAAAGTGAAGCTTAGATTATGTTGGAGATCCCAGCTGTTGGAGATGCTTCATCTGTTGGATACCTGACAAGGAAAGAGGCTTACAACATGTGAAATCGGTCCAAGAGCAAAAACTGTTTTGTAGGCAACAAAGCTGAAATGAATTGGAGAGCTCAAGTGAGCTTCAGGGTCAAACATGGAGATATAGACTTTAATTTTTTCCTGCCTCTTTTTGGTCTTTCATTGGTTCAATATTTTCTCACTATACTGTTTCCTCTCCTTTAGAATGAAACAGTATATCCTGTTCCCCTGTATGTTGGGAATTTACAGGCTGATTATTTATTTTGAATTTTACGCAGTTACAATTAAAACATTGCATGAGTCTCAGAAGAGGCTTTGAACCCTGAAATTTTTACCTGCTATATACTACCTGGACTTTGGAAGTTAAAATATGTATTTTTTTTTCATTATGATATGGCTACAAGATTATGGGAAACAGGGAGGGAAGTAGGTTTGTTTGAATAATAATGGTTCTCAGGATAATATGTTTGAAATCTAGTCATTAGGAAGTGGCAAAACTTGGCTGGAAGTAGTTCTGGCAATTTTGAAGGAAGTGTGTCACTGAGTTTGGTTCAGAATCAGACTAATTGTCAATGATTAGAATGTGGATATTCTTAGAAAAATAAGGTATATTTTCTATGCCAAAATGATTTTAAATATTTTTCAACAGCTTTCTGTTGTACCAGTCTGTGATGAATACATGTAATGAAAATTTTCACAAAATAATAAATACAATCTCAGTATGTGGCACTGTGATGTGCTGTAGGACTCATTATGTATGTAGTTGACACAGGAGAATGAGCATTTCATGGATAATAGGAGAGGGAGGCTATAATTATACTTGAGTCCAGATTTGATTAGTCCCAGAAGGATAAAGAAATTATTAGGAAAGATGTAGGAAGCTGATCCCGGTACTGTCTGTGATACTCCTGTTGTTTACCTTAAAATATGTGTGGATTTGAGAATTTTAGCATATGTGGGCTACGTAGTGGGTACGGATGTCTTGTGTCACTTATAATATTAATAGATATTCTCCCAAAGTCAGCAGCAGCAATTTTTGGTAAGAGTATTAAACAGTTCCCTGACATGAAGTCCAAGACAGACGCACCTTTACAAAACTATGGGGCCTGGTTGTCCCATGAACATGTCAGACATAATTCTCAGGTATCAATAAAATGTATATTTTATGGCTGCGGTGTCTTTTTTTTTTTTGCCCTTAAATATGTCTGCAGCAGGTATGTATGAGAGAATGGGACCAAGGGAATTATCCTCAGTGACTTTCATAAATAGTTCTGTCTTTAGTCTTGGGTGGACTCTATTTTTAAGACCAGAAAAAGATCAAAGTAAATCTCCAAAAATAATAAGAGAAGTCAAAATTTAGGAAGAACAAACATGCCCATTCAGCTATCAAACTCCCAGTGTTAAGATGGACAGCTTCTGGTTTTCAGAGAGTTCCTTGCATTCTTAATAGTAAGGGTACGTTTTGAAAGCTCTATTCTTGAGAGGTCCTCTGACATTTCTCCCCTGAATGAGATTGCATAGGGAAAAGATGAACATACTATTCAAGGAGACTCTGTGGATTCTGTGGAAACTAGTAGTAAAGCCTAATTGATGTTCCATGAGAGAGTCAATAACCTGAGATGAAAGGCATAGTCAGATTCTCAACTCCAAAAGTAGAGGTAGAAACTTGGGTAGACATGTTATATGCCATTCTGTTAGCACTCAACACTAATAAAATAGCTTTTACAGATTTGTGAAGGGAATGTCAAGTTACCTGCAGTGCTCTGCTGAGTCCAGCTATTGCCTAGATCATCAAGAAGAACTTTCAAAGATAGAATAGCTGCAAAGGTTACTTGAATCCAGACCAAAAACACCTTTTTGTTCCATTTTGTGTGCAGGATAACCTTACGTGATATTGTGATATTTTTTCTTTTTTAGTTGAGTACTTAAGTTATTTTTATTTTTTTTAATTTTTTTGTATATATATATAATTCAGTATATTCTTTATTTGCATTTCAAATGATTTCCCCTTTTCTGGCTCCACACTCCCCGAAAGATCCATAAGCCCTCTTCCCTCCCACTGTTTCCTCATTTACTCCTTCCCACTTCCTTGTTCTGGTATTCCCCTATATTGTTGCTCTTAGTCATTCCAGAACCAGGGGCCACTCCTCCGTTCTTCTTGGAAATCATTTAATATGTGGATTATGTCTTGTTTATTCAAACTTTCTAGGTTAATATCCAGTTATCAGTGAGCGCATACCATGACTGATCTTTTGAGAGTGGGTTATCTCACTTAATATGATGTTCTCCAGTTCAATCCATTTGTCTAAGAATTTCATCAATTCATTGTTTCTAATGGCTGAATAGTACTCCATTATGTAAATATAACACATTTTTTGTATCCATCCCTCCATTGATGGACACCTGGGTTTGTTCCAGCTTCTGTCTACTACAAATAGGGCTGCTATAAACATAGTGGAGCATGTGTCCTTATTGCATGCCAGGGAATCCTCTGGGTATATGCCCAGGAGTGATATAGTAGGGTCCTCTGGAAGTGTCATGCCCTGTTTTCTGAGGAACCACAAGACTGATTTCCAAAGTGCTTGCACCATTTTGCAATCCCACCAGCAGTGGAGGGGTGGTCCTCTTTTTCCACATCCTCACCAACACCTGCTGTCTCCTGAATTTTTGACCTTAGCCATTCTGACTGGTGTGAGGTGAAATCTCAGGGATGTTTTGACTTGCATTTCCCTAATGATTAATGATGTTGAACATTTGTTAAGGTGCTTCTCATTCCTCCAAAGTTCTTCATGCGAAAATCATTTGTTTAGCCCTGTACCCCATTTTTAATGGGGTTATTTGGTTCTCTTGGTTCTACCTTCTTGAGTTCTTTATATATATTATATATTAGCCCTCTTTCAGATTTAGGGTTGGTGAAGATCTTTTCCCAATCTCTTGGTTGACGTTTTGTCCTTTTGACAGTGTTCTTTGCCTTACAGAAACTTTGTAGTTTTATGAGGTCCCATTTGTCTATTCTTGATCTTAGAGCATAAGCTATTGGTGTTCTATTCAGAAACTTTTCCCCTGTTCCCATGTCCTCAAGGGTCTTCCCCAGTTTCTTTTCTATTCGTTTCATTGTGTTGGATTTTATGTGGAGGTCCTTGATCCATTTGGAGTTGAGCTTAGTTATTATCTCCTTACGAGGAGATAATAATGGATCAATTCACATTCTTCTGCATACTTACCTTCAATTGAATCAGCACCATTGGTTGAAAAGGCTATCTTTTTTCCACTGGATGCTTTCAGCTCCTTTGTCGAAGATCAAGTGACCATAGGTTTGTGGGTTCATTTCTGGGACTTCAATCCTATTTCATTGATCTGCTTGCTTGACATTGTACCAATACTATGCAATTTTTATCACTATGGCTCTGTAGTAAAGTTTGAGGTCTACAGTACTGAATCCCCCAGAAGTTCTTTAACTGTTGAGAATAGTTTTAGCTATCCTGGGTTTTTTGTTATTCCAGATGAATTTGAGAATTGCTCTTTCTAGCTCTATGAAGAATTGAGTGGGGATTTTGATAGGGATTGCATTGAAACTGTAGATTGCCTTTGGCAAGATGTCCATTTTATCTATATCAGTTCTGCCAATCCACTAGCATGGAAGACTTTTCCATTTTCTGAGATCTTCGATTTGCTTCTTCCAAGATCTGAAGTTCTTTTTATATAGGTCTTTCACTTGTTTGGTTAGAGTCACCCAAGATACTTCATGCTGTTTGTGGCTATTGTGAAGGGTGTCATTTCCCTAATTTCTTTCTCAGTCTGCTTATCCTTTGAGTATATAAAGCCTACTGATTTGCTTGAGTTGATTTTGTAGCCAGCCACTTTGCTGAAGTTGTTTATCAGCTGTAGGAGTTCTCTAGTAGAGTTTATTGGGTTATGTAAGTGTGCTATCATATCATCTGCAAATAGTGATAGTTTGATGTCTTCCTTTCCAATTTGTATCCCTTTGACCTCCTTATGTTGTCTAATTGCCCGAGCTAGTACCTCAAGTACAATATTGAAAAGATAAGGAGAAAGGAGGCAGCCCTGTCTAGTCCCTGATTTTGTGGGATTGCTTCAGGTTTCTCTCCATTTCGTTTGATGTTGGCTACCGGTTTGCTGTATATTGCTTTTACTGTGATTAGGTATGGGCCTTGAATTCATATCCTTTCCAAGACTTTTAGCATGAAAGGATGCTGAATTTTGTCAAATGCCTTTTCAGCATCTAATGAAATGATCATGTGGTTTTTTTCTTTGAGTTTGTTTATGTAGTGGATTGCATTGATGGATTTCCTTATATTGAACCGTCCCTGCATCCCTGGAATGAAGCCTACTTGATTATGGGGGATGATCCTTTTTATGTGTTCTTGGATTCGGTGGGCAAGAATTTTATTGAGTAATTTTGCATCGATATTCATAAGGGAAATTGGCCTGAAATTCTCTTTCTTTGTTGGATATTTGTGTGGTTTTGGTATCAGCGTAATTGTGACTTTGTAGAAGGAGTGGGGTAGTGTCCCTTCTGTTTCTATTTGGTGGAATAGTTTGAAGAGTATTGTGCTAAGTCTTCTCTGAAGGTCTGAAAGAATTCTGCACTAAAACCATCTGATCCTGTGCCTTTTTTGGTCAGAAGGCTATCTATGACCCCTTCTATTTCTTTAGGGGTTTTGGGTCTGTTTAGATGACCTATTTGATCCTGATTTAATTTTGGTATTTGGCATCTGTCTAAGAAATTGTCCATTACCTCCATATTCTCCAGTTGTTTTGAGTACAGTCTTTTGTAGTAGGATCTGATAATTTTTTGAATTTCCTCAGTTTTTGTTGTAATATCTCCCTTTTCATTTCTAATTTTGTTGATTTGGATACTGTTTCTGTGCCCTTTGGTTAGTATGGCTAAGGGTTTACCTATCTTGTTGATTTTTTCAAAGAACCAGCTCCTGGTTTTGTTGATTCTTTGTATGTTTCTCTTAGTTCCAACTTGATTGATTTCAGCTCTGAGTTTGAGGATTTCCTGTCTTCTTCTCCTCCTGGGTGAATTAGCTTCTTTTTGTTCCAGGGCTTTCAGCTGTTCCGTTAATCTTTTAGTGTATGCTCTCTTCAATTTCTTTTTGGAGGCACACAAAGCTATGAGTTTTCCTCTTAGCACTACTTTAATTCTGTCCCATAGATTTGGGTATGTTATGCCTTCATTTTCATTAAATTCTAAAAAATCTTTGATTTCTTTCTTTATTTCTTCCCTGACCAAGTTATCATTGAGTAGAGTATTGTTCAGTTTCCATGTTTATGTGGGCTTTCTGTTGTTTTTATTGTTATTAAAGATCATTTTTACTCCATAGTGATCTGATAGGAGGCTTGGGATTCTTTCAGTCTTCTTATATTTGTTGAGGTCTGCCTTGTGACCAATTATATGATCGATTTTGGGGAAGGTACTATGGTGTGCTGAGAAAAAAGGTATATTCTTTTGCTTTGGGATTATAAGTTAGTTATATATATATATACATATATACATATATATATATGTGTGTGTGTGTGTTTAATCCAGTTGGTTCAAAGGTTCAATTAGTTTCACTGTCTACCTGTTTGGTTTCTCTTTTCCTGACTTGTCCCTTGATGAGAGTGAAGTGTTGAAGTCACCCACAAATTATTGTTTTAGGTGCAATGTGTACTTTGAGCTTTAGTAAAGTTTCTTTTATGAATGAGGGCGCCCTTGTATATGGAGCATAGATGTTCAGGATTGAGAGTTCTTGTTGGATTTTTCCTTTGAGCAGCAGGAAGTGTCCGTTCATGTCTCTTTTGATGACATTAGGTTGAAAGTCAATTTTATTTGATATTAGAATGGCAACTCCGGCTGTTTTCCTGAGACCATTTGCTTGTAGAATTGTCTTCAAGTCTTTTACTCTAAGGTATTTTTTGTCTTTGACACTGAGGTGTGGTTCCTGTATGCAGCAAAATGTAGGATCCTGTTTACATATCCAGTCTGTTAGTCTATGTCTTTTTATTGGGCAATTGAGTCCATTGATGTTAAGAGATATTAAGGAGTGGTGGTTATTGATTCCTGTCATTTTTGATGTTAATTTTATACTTGTGTGGTCATCTTATTTTGGGTTTGTTGAAAGAAGTTTAATATTCTGCTTTTTCCGGGGTATAGTTTCCCTCGTTGTAATGGTGTTTTACCCCTATTATCCTTTGTAGTACTGGGGTTGTGGAAAGATATTGTGCAAATTTGATTTTGTCATGAAATATCTTGGATTCTCCATCTATAGTGATTGAGAGTTTTGCTGGGTATAGTAGTCTTGGCTGCCATATGTGTTCTCTTAGAGTCTGCATGAGCTCTGCCCAGAATCTTCTAGCTTTCATAGTCTCTGGTGAGAAGTCTGGTTTAACTCTGATAGGTCTTCCTTTATATGTTACTTGCCCTTTTTCTCTTACTGCCCTATGTATTCTTTCTTTGTTTAGTGCATTTGGGGGTTTGATTATTATGTGACAGGAGGTAGTTCTGTTCTGGTCCAGTCTGTTTGGAGTTCTGAAGGCTTCTTGTATAGTCATGGTCATCTTCTCTTTAGGTTAGGGAAATTTTCTTCCATAATTTTGTTGAAGATACTTGCTGGCCCTTTAAGTTGTAAATCTTTATTCTCATCAATGCCTATAACCCTTAGGTTTTGCTTTCTCATTTTGTCCTGGATTTCCTGGATGTTTTGGGTTACAAGATTTTTGCATTTTACATTTTCTTTCACTGTTGAGTCCACGGTTTCTATGGTTTCTTCAGAATCTGAGATTCTTTCTTCTATCTCTTGTATTCTGTTGTTGATATTTGCATCTATGCCCCCTGATTTCTTCCCAAGGTTTTCAATCTCCAAAGTTGTCTACCTTTGTGTTTTCTTAGTTGTTTCTACTTCTGCTTTTACATCCTGGAAGTTTTTGCTCAGTTCCTTCACTTGCTTGTTTTTGTTTTCCTGTAATTCGTTGAGAGATTTTTGTGTCTCCTCTTTCATGACTTCTGCCTGTTGATCAAATTTCTCCTGTATTTCTTTAAGTGATTTTTGCATTTCCTCCTTATTGGCTACTAACTTCCTACCCATATTTTCCTGAATTTCTTTAAGTGATTTTTGTGTTTCCCTTGTAAGGGTTTCTAGCTTTTGATCATTTTTCTCCTGAATTTCTTTAAGAGATTTATTTATGTCCTTCATGTGTTCTTCTAACAGCATCCTTACCAGGGATTTAAATCTACTGTGGACTTTAAGGCTCTTTCTGCGACACTGGATGGCTGGGTTTCCTCTGGCACAGATTGCTGATATACTGTCTTCCTCTTTTGTGCCTTTGGAGCCCTGCTCAGTCTTGCCTCAAGAAATGTTATACTTGCGTTGTCAAGGTGAACCAGGTGTTCCTGGACTACTATGTCATGGAGCAAAGATGGAGGTGGGCGGTGGGGGGTTGGGGGATGGGGTGTCATTCCCTCTGTTGATTCTCATATAGGACACAGACTCCACAACAACCGGCTGGCAGGTGAACCTCCTATGTGCTCCGGCCCTGGCTGTTTGCACCCTTAGAGATCTTAAGCTCGGGAATAATACAGTACTGTGTGATGCTTTTCTGACGCCGCAGGCAGCAAATATGTCCAGGGGGATTCTCTCCCTCTGCTGTTCTCCATGCAGGACACAGGCCCCATGCCTGTCCGGCGGGAAGACAAACCGCCAATGTGCTCAGGTCCTGGGCACAGGCAGATCCCTGGCGGTTTGCACCCCCAGAGGTCTTAAGCATGGGATAATACAGTATCTAGTGATGCTTTTCTGACCACAGCAGGCAACAAAGATCCTTACCACACTTTTTAGTAGGGTTATTTGGTTCTCTTGGGTCGAACTTATTGAGTTCTTTGCTTATAGTAGATATTAGCCCTCTTTTGGGTTTAGGGTTTGTGAAGATCCTTTACCAATCTGTTTTTTGACATTTTGTCCTTTTGACAGTGTCCTTTGCCTTACAGAAACTTTGTAATTTTATGAGGTCTCATTTGTCAATTCTTGATCTTAGAGCATAAGCTATTGGTGTTCTATTCTGGAATTTTCCCCTGTGCCCATGTCCTCAAGGGTCTTCCCCATTTTCTCTTCTATTAGTTTCAGTGTGTCTGCCTTTATGTGGAGGTCCTTGATCCACTTGGAACCAACTTAGTACAAAGAGATAAGAATGGTTCAATTTGCATTCTTCTGCATGCTGACCTCCAATTGAACCAGCACCATTTGTTGAAAAGGCTATCTTTTATCCACTGCATGTTTTCAGCTGCTTTGTCGAAGATCAAGTGACCAAAGGTGTGTGGGTTCATTTTTGGGTCTTCAATCCTATTCTATTGATCCACTTGCCTGACATTGTGTCAATAACATCCAGTTTTTAACACTATTACTCTGTAGTAATGTTTGAGGTATGGGAAGATCTTTTATGGTGAGAATACTTTTAGCTATCCTGGGTTTTTTATCATTCCAGATGAATTTGAGAATTGCTTTTTCTAACTCTATGAAGAACTGAGTTGGGATTTTGATGGGGATTATGCTGAATCTGTAGATTGCTTTTGGCAAGATGACAATTTTAACTATATTAATCCTGCCAAACCACGAGCATGGAAGATTTTTTCATTTTCTGAGGTCTTCTTCAATTTCCTTCTTCAGAGATCTGAAGCTTTCATTGTATAGGTGTTTCAGTTGTTTGGTTAGAGTCACACCAAGATACTTTATGCTGTTTGTGGCTATTGTGAAAGGTGTCATTTCCCTAATTTCTTTCTCAGTCTGCTTACCCTTTGAGTATAGAAAGGCTACTAATTTACTTGAGTTGATATTGTAACCAGCCACTTTGCAGCTGTGGGAGTTCTCTGGTAGAGTTTTTTTTTTGGGTCACTTAAGAATACTATCATAACATCCACAAATGGTGATAATTTGACTTCTTCCTTTCCAATTTGTATCCCCTTGATCTCCTTGTGTTGTGTAATTGTTCTAGCAAGGACTTCAAGAACTGTATTGAAAAGATATGGAGAGAGGGGGCAGCCTTGTCTAGTCCCTGATTTTAGAGGGATTGCTTCAAGTTTCTCTCCATTAAATTGATGTTGGCTAACAGTTTGCTGTGTATTGCTTTTACTATGTTTAGTTATGAGCCTTGAATTCCTGTTCTTTCCAAGACCTTTAGCATGAAAAAATGCTGAATTTTGTCAAATGCTTTTTCAGCATCTAATTAAATGATCATATAAATTTTTTCTTTGAGTTTGTTTATGTAGTGGATAGCATTGATGGATTTCCATATATTAAACCATCCCTAGATCCCTGGGATGAAGCCTACTTGATCATGGTGGATGATCATTTTGATGTGTTCTTGGATTCGGTGGACAAGAATTTTATTGATTATTTCTGCATCGATATTCATAAGGGAAATTGGCCTGAAATTCTCTTTCGTAGTTGGATCTTTGTGTGGTTTTGGTATCAGCGTAATTGTGGCTTCGTAGAACGAGTTGGATAGTGTTCCTTCATTTTCTATTTTGTGGAATAGTTTGGAGAGTATTGGTGTTAGGTCGTTTTTGAAGTTCTGATAGAATTCTGCACTAAAAAAAATCTGGTCCTCTTGGCCTCCCAGGCTTTTGCCTGGACTCAGGGCCTGGGCGGCCAGGCTAACCTTGTGTGCGCCAGCCTGGTTGGGGGATCGGCTACCCAGCAGAGTGAGTGAAACACAGGGGAGGTCACAGCAGCATATACCATCGGCGCTCCCTGGGGGTGCACACAGGCTCCATCTGGTCCACAGACACAATCTGGGGCAAAGCCTCAGGCGGAAAGCCCTCAGCTCAACTCTCTCTGCTTCCGGATCCAGATCAGCCTGGGCGGCCGCACCACTTCTCCAGATCCTGCAAGAGGCTAGCAGGGCTTCCAGGCGGCCAGCTGGGAGAAGTCGGTGTGCCCCAGTGAATCCAGCGGGCCCCAGCGGGAGCCTTCGGGTGCCTGCTTCCGGATCTGAACAGCCTGGGCAGCAGCACCCTGTCTACAGGTAGTGCAGGGGGTAAGCTGTGCACCAGAGGCCACCTGGGAAGGGGCAGCTTGCACTGGTGAGTCCAGCACTGACAAGACCAAGTAACACCAGTGAGAACTAGATGGCAAAAGGGAAACGCAGGAACGTCACTAACAGAACTCAAGGCAATATGGCAACATCTGAACCCAATTCTCCTCTACCAGCATGTCCTGGATACCCCATCACACCAGTAAAACAAGATTTGGATTTAAAATCACTGGTCATGATGCTGGTACAGGAACACATGAAGGACATACTTAAAGAAATTCAGGAGAAAATGGATGAAAAGTTAGAAGCCCTAGCAAGGGAAACACAAAAATCATTGAAAGAAATCCAGAAGAATACAAAAGCCAACAAGAAGGAAACGCAAAAAACACTTAAAGAAATACAGGAGAACTTTGGTCAACAGGCTGAGGTCATGAAAGAGGAAACACAAAAATCTCTTAAAGAATTACAGGAAAGCACAAACAAGCAAGTGAAGGAGCTAAGCAAAATCATCCAGGATCTAAAATCAGAAGTAGAAACAACTAAGAAAACTCAAAGGGAGACAACTTTGGAGATAGAAAGCCTTGGGAAAAAATCAGGGGAGAGAGATGCAAATATCAACAACAGAATACAAGAGATAGAAGAAAGAATCACAGATGCTGAAGATTCCATAGAAACCATGGACTCAACAGTTAAAGAAAATGCAAAATGCAAAAAGCTTGTAACCCAAAATATCCAGGAAATCCAGGACACAATGAGAAGACCAAACCTAAGGATTATAGGCATAGATGAGAGTGAAGATGTGCAACTTAAGGGGCCAGCAAATATCTTCAATTAAATTATGGAAGAAAACTTCCCTAACCTAAAGAGAGAGATGCCCATGAATATACAAGAAGCCTACAGAACTCCAAACAGACTGGACCAGAACAGAAATACTTCCCGTCACATAATAATCAAATCACCAAATGTTCTAAACAAAGAAAGAATATTAAAGGCAGTAAGAGAAAAAGGCCAAGTAACATATAAAGGAAGACCTATCAGAATCACAGCAGACTTTTCACCTGAGACTACGAAGGCTAGAAGGTCCTGGGCAGATCTCATGCAGACTCTAAGAGAACACAAATGCCAACCAAAATTACTATATCCAGCAAAACTCTCAATCATCATAGATGGAGAAACTAAGATATTTCATGACAAAACCAAGTTTACCCAATATCTATCCACAAACCCAGCCCTAAAAAGGATAATAGGAGGACAACAAAAATACAAGGAGGGAAACTTCACCCTGGAAAAAGCAAGATAGTAACCTTTCATCAAACTCAAAAGATGTTAAGCAATCAAATTTAAAAAATAACGTCAAAAATGATAGGAAGTAACAATCACTATTCCTTAATATCTCTTAACATCAATGGACTTAATGCCCCAATAAAAAGACACAGACTAACTGACTGGATACATAAACAGGACCCTACATTTTGCTGCTTACAGGAAACACACCTCAGGGTCAAAGACAAACACGACCTTAGAGTAAAAGGCTGGAAGACAATTTTACAAGCAAATGGTCTCAGGAAACAAGCTGGAGTAGCCATTTTAATATCAGATAAAATTGACTTTCAACCCAAAGTCATCAAAAGAGACTCTGAGGGACACTTCTTGCTGGTCAAAGGAAAAATACAACAAGAAGAACGCTCAATCCTGAACATCTATGCTCCAAATGCAAGGGCACCCTCTTTCGTAAAAGAAACTTTATTAAAACTCAAAGCACACATTGCACCTAACACAATAATTGTGGGTGACTTCAACACTGCACTTTCCTCAATGGACCGATCAGGAAAACAGAAACTAAACAGGGACACAGTGAAACTAATTGAAGCTTTGGACCAATTAGATTTAACAGATATATATAGAACATTCTATCCTAAAACAAAAGAATATACCTTTTTCTCAGCACCTCAAGGTACCTTCTCCAAAACCGACCATATAATTGGTCACAAGACAGACATCAACAAATATAAGAAGATCGAAATAATCCCATGACTCCTATCTGATCACTATGGAGTAAAAGTGGTCTTCAATAGCAACAAAAACAACAGAAAACCCACATACACGTGGAAACTGGCAGGAAATAATCAAACTTAGGGCCAAAATCAATCAAGTAGTAACAAAGAGAACCATACAAAAAATCAATAAAACCAGGAGCTGGTTCTTTGAGAAAATCAACAAGATAGATAAACCCTTAGCCAGACTGACCAAAGGGCACAGAGAAAGTATCCAAATTAACAAACTTAGAAATGAAAAGGGAGATATAACAACGGAAACTGAGGAAATCCAAAAAATCATCAGATCCTACTACAAGAGCCTGTACTCAACACAACTGGAGAATCTGGAGGAAATGGACAATTTCCTTGACAGATACCAAATACTAAAATTAAATCAGGACCAACTAGACCATCTAAACAGTCCCATAATGCCTAAAGAAATAGAAGGATTCATAGAAAGTCTTCCAACCAAAAAAAGCACAGGACCAGATGGTTTCAGTGCAGAATTATACCAGACCTTCAAAGAAGAGTTAACACCAATACTCTTCAAACTATTCCACAAAATAGAAACAGAAGGAACACTACCCAATTCCTTCTACAAAGCCACAATTATGCTGATACCAAAGCCACACAAAGATCCAACAAAGAAAGAGATCTTCAGACCAATTTCCTTTATGAACATCGATGCAAAAATACTCAATAAAATTCTTGCCAACCGAATCCAAGAACACATCAAAACGATGATCCACCATGATCAAGGAGGCTTTATCCCCGGAATGCAGGGTTGGTTCAATATACGGAAATCCATCAATACAATCCACTACATAAACAAACTCAAAGAACAAAACCACATGGTCATTTCATTGGATGCTGAAAAAGCATTTGACAAAATTCAGCATCCTTTCATGCTTAAAGTCTTGGAGAGAACAGGAATTCAAGGCCCATACTTAAACATAGTAAAAGCAATATACAGCAAACTGGTAGCCAGCATCAAACTAAATGGAGAGAAAATTGAAGCAATCCCACTGAAATCAGGGACCAGACAAGGCTGCCCCCTTTCTCCTTATCTTTTCAATATTGTACTTGAGGTACCAGCTCGGGCAATTCGACAACATAAGGAGGTCAAAGGGATATTGGAAAGGAAGAAGTCAAACTATCATTATTTGCAGACGACAAGATAGTCTACCTAAGTGACCCAAAAAACTCCACTAGAGAGCTCCTACAGCTGATAAACAACTTCAGCAAAGTGGCAGGTTATAAAATCAACTCAAGCAAATCAGTGGCCTTCCTATACTCAAAGGATAAGCAGGCTGAGAAAGAAATTATGGAAATGACCCCCTTCACAATAGCCACAAACAGTATAAAGTATCTTAGGGTGACTCTTACCAAACATGTGAAAGATCTGTATGAAAAGAACTTCAAGACTCTGAAGAAGGAAATGGAAGAAGACCTCAAAAAATGGGAAAACCTCCCATGCTCATGGATCGGTAGAATCAACATAGTTAAAATGGCTATTTTGCCAAAAGCAATATACAGATTCAATGCAATACCCATCAAAATCCCAACTCAATTCTTCACAGAGTTAGAAAGAGCAATTATCAAATTCATCTGGAACAACAAAAAACCTAGGATAGCTAAAACTATTCTAAGCAACAAAAGAAATTCTGGGGGAATCAGTATCCCTGACCTCAAGCAATACTACAGAGCAATAGTGTTAAAAAATGCATGGTATTGGTACAGTGACAGGCAGGAGGATCAATGGAACAGGATTGAAGATCCAGAAATGAACCCACACACCTATGGCCACTTGATCCTCGACAAAGAGGCTAAAAACATCCAATGGAAAAAAGATAGCCTTTTCAACAAATGGTGCTGGTTCAACTGGAGGTCAGCATGCAGAAGAATGCGAATTGATCCATCCTTGTCTCCTTGTACTAAGCTCAAATCCACATGCA